>NW_017802991.1:149905-204173 GCF_001625305.1 Branchiostoma belcheri
TGCAATAGGAAGCACTTTGGACGCTGGTTGCCAGGGTGGAGGTGGTTTGGGGTTCTTTAAAATAAGCAATTTTTAAAATAAGGTACATGAATTTGGTAAGTTCTGACCAAAAAAGGTGGATTATTTTGGAATCGATTCGGGCAAAATCTAAGTGATTTGGAGCATTCACACTCCAAAAAATTATTCGGATAGATAATATTCTATTTAACGTGGGGTCGTGTGGCGCAGCGGCAGCGTTCTCGGCTCGGAACCAGAGGCCCCGGGTTCGAGTCCTGACATGCCATCGATCTTGTGCTCTTGGGAAAGGCACTTTACACGACTTTCCTCACTTCGCTCAGGTGTAAATGAGTATTGTACTGTCCCTGTGTTGGTGTCGGCATTAATATAAGTTGAAAAAACTTGAGTGTGTCGTCACCACGTCTTGTGATTAACGTTACATGTTTCGGAATAAAAAAAAAATATTCTATTCGGATAGCCCTGTTAATCGAATGGAAAAACTGAGTGTGAATGGGGTCTAAGGCCTCGTTCATGATTGAAATGTGTTCCGGTTTGGCCACGATCCGAATCAAAACGGAATATATTTTTGCGTCCGTGATTCCAAACTTGCTCCCACACTGGAAACGGTTTCACACCTCGAATTGACTTGCATTCATATGTATATCACAATTTCTTTGAATATTTCCTGACAACCCGGCTCGTAAGGCGGAGAGTTTACGCCTGTTTCGGGCGAGTGGTCGCTCGTTCCCGACTAATGTCCTCCCCATAGGTTGTGCCCCGGACGCATCTGGCGCAAACCCCCACGGTCCGCTGCCCCAACGCCCCCGTTGGGCTACCACTCGCCCTCACGCCCAGGGTAGGTTCTAGTGCACATCATCTAGTTTCCTCTGGATCTCCTGATTTCCCCAAGTCAATATCGGAATTCCCGTTTCCTCAGTCGACCAGTAATTAGAACTCGATGTCAAGATTCTACGATTCAAGTAGAATTTTCCGCAGTACAAGCCACTGCGCCGCAAACTATGGCAAACAGTGGCCCCCACGTATCCGGGAGTACAGCGTCAAACCGGAACGATTCGCATCCGCGCGTTCATGATTACAATTCTACGAACGCGAATTGTTCTGTATCGTTTCAGATCACCTTGCGAGGTGGTTCAGAATAAATCGCAACGGAACCGGTTTGGAGCGTTCATGTTCCCAAATGAATCGATTTATTTTTTAAATCGAATTGATTCGCAACAAATATCCAATCATGAACGGGGCCTAAGTGTCTGTAGTGTCCATCGTAAAGTAACGCACTCAAGTTTGAAGGAGCACAACTTTAAAACCGCTCATTGCTATCCAAAATTTAAAAGCATCATGCATGGTATCACTTGTAGTACAAGTTTCTGTACAGAAAGTGGAAAATTTTGAAATGTGAAAAATTGGCCTAAGTGTAACACCCTTCAGGGAAAGGTGGAAGGTGCACGGCCACGGGGGCGTCCCGTTGGTCATGGATTATGGACCAGTCTAACAGCCAACCAGATGGCCAGACTGGCAGAAGACCGTCAGTAGTGGAAGATCTTGGCCAGACAGCATCATGAGCATGCTGCCCCGATGGCTGAATAACCTATGGGAGAGAGTGATTGTGTATCACCCTGGTACACGCTGACCTTGGAATAGCCGATAGCTTTAGTTTAGGACTATCATCGGATGCTTAGGCCTGGTTTTATTTTTTTTCGCCCTGTCGCTTCAGATTTTAAAAAAATCCGAGAAACAACAAATTAAATTGGTGTGGCCTTAGTTGTAGTCAATCTGCGCTAATTCAATACTACATGTTGTAGCAAGGACATTATGATAATGTCCTTGGTTGTTGTTTGTTATACTAATTGCATTCATTGCACTCTGTCATCCCTGCTGTCATTCAAGGCCTACTGACAATGCAGACTCGCCACCCAAATCTCCCCATTGACAATGGTCATCCCTGGCACCATGCTGTTAATGGCTGGGGCTTTTCTGGGCGTGAAAAATTTGCAAATTAGCTAATTCCCAACGGATTGAAAACATTTTTGCTGTTTTGAATGCCCTTCTATAAACTAAGTTTCAGAAGTCATAAAATGGAATGGAGTGTCATATTGTTGCATTCTAGAGTTCATGACCTTGTGATTTTTTTTTCAAATTTCAAAGGTTTAGTTTTCACACACAAAAAAGTTTGAAATTTGTGTGTGAAAGAACCTGCTTGAAAAAATATAAAATCCTCAAGTGTTTACATTTTAACAAAATTAAGATACAAAACCTTACACTAGTGATTTTTCCATGCATTTCTGACCAATTCAAGTGATTTTCAAAGAAGGTTTCAAAGAAGATATGCAAATTAGCATATTCCCAATGGCCCAACAAACAAGAACAACAAAATCAAGAGTTTTTGAAACAAAATTTCAGATTGTACGTGGAAAATCTTATTACAGGGGCACGTTTTTCTTTGGTAGTGCATTTTTTTTACACATTCAAAAGTTCTTAAATTTTTCACGCGCAACTTGTTCACCCGCAGGAGTCCCCTTCCCTGTCGGCGGTCCTTGGAGGATGCCTACGTGACCAGTTCCATGATTCCAGGATCTTCATGCTAATTTGCACCAGACCTCTTGTCTTCACATGCACATGTGATTGTGAAGACTGTGGATGGCAAATTATTATAGAAAGTTCCACTAAATAGGGGAAACGCTGCAATAAGCGGTAAATCTGAACAAAACTTCTTACAAATTCCGGCAGATGATCTTCCTAAATTCTTGTCTGTGATGACGTTTATACAACTCAGCATTCAACCCAAACCTACGCAAACTTATTCACATCGCACAGATAACAAATCAGGACCGTTAGCGTTACAAACTTACATACACACCAAACAAGTAACTAAACCGTTGGTTGCGACGCGTTTAAATGTTAGAACTTACAGCTTACTAATGACTTTTATTTCACTCCCGTTATGTGCCAAACACAGAAAGTTTGTTGTGGTCTGGAACTGAATGAAAAGAGGCGGAAGTTTGTGTCTAGACAGTTGCCTTGAGTTGGACTTTTCTTCTCTCTTGTGACGATCTTTTCAAATAAAAATTATGCATTTAGCTGAAAAATAAACGAATCATACCAAAGCTGACTGTAGCAGGCTCGGGCGTAGCTAGCTCATGTTTCCAACATTAACGTTACTGGAAAGTTACTTGTTTAACGTCATCATCCAAGCGAAGTGACACGATTTTATCTTAGACGTCGGGAGAGGCATGTGCATGTGTATGTCCTTTCTGGGCGGAATATTTTCGAATAAACTGAACCTTACTTAAAGATACACTAAGTAATCTTACCTTCCTGGTCACTATTGACTGATGATACTGAGCAAAAAAGGAGGAATACGGCACAAAATAGCCCAGCTAGAATGGACGATTCTGGTCTTGCCGCCATCTTTGCCAGCGTTCTGTTTTTTTGTCGTCTGCATATAACATTATCCTGTTAGGGACGTGTGGCTCTTCTATTTTACATCTGTCACCCCTACAACATTTATTATTGTTGTTCTATATTTAAGTAAAAACTACCCATACCTAAAAACACCCAGTCAATCTTACGATGTTAATATAAATCTGTCCTTTAAGTAAATTTGGTTGTCGTTTTCTTCATTTTTGATGAATATTTTCTTTCTGTTTCGTTCTACAGATCTGGGCAATGATGAATACTGTAAACGCCAGAAACGTAGCCATTGGTTTTGCCCTGATTGGTCAATATCTAAGAAAAAACATCTGTCTCGTTGTGCTTTCTAAAAGAAAGTAATTTTCTAAACTAAAAATCTTTACACCGTGGATATATTTAACCTTTGGGATAAACTACGTGGATTTTAAACATTTTTGATGGTCATTAAGATAAAAGATGTTTTAATTGGCGCGTGCGCACAGATGACCATCCTGTGTTGTCGGGGCTGCAGGTCTGTGAGCGCAGGGGCACCGCACCCAAAATCAGCCTGACCTGCAGAACAGCTTAGAACGGGCCAAATTATTGCATTTTCTCCCCGAGATTTTGGATTATTTCAGCCTAAGTGAAGATTTCAACATCTTCAGTGCATAGTGAGGTAAGTAAATTGTTAAGAACATATAAAATTGGCACGTGTGTTGTAAAAACCTGACTCATTGTCGACCCTACAAGTACTGAAGTCTCTGTACCGATACTGGTTTGTGTATTTAGGTAAGGGTGGGCACCCGGTAATCTTTACAGAGAGAGCATAAAGATCTTCTGTCCTAGATATCATTTACACACCACATTTGATGGTGGTATTTATTTTGATGCAATTGGTGGGTGAATTTTTGACAGTGAGGTACATGACAGGCACTATTATGAGAAATCGATGCATGTAGGGTGGCTGCCATCTTGCCAAAACTAGCCCTGCTATTTTCCGGCGAAAACAACAGGATTACTGTAAGAATGTAGTTGGTCGCACGTATTTTGTGCAAGTAAAGTTGGAATCTATGAATGTGGTTAGCTAGGTTTTCTCGTGTTTTTCTCCTCCTTGTTGTGGAATACGATTTTACGTGGTGTATCAGATAGGCAGGACCAGAAGGTATGAAATAATGGGTTGGCGAACGTTTCAAATCAAAATGGCGGCGGCTGATGTTGAAAATTATCTGAGTTTCCATATTATTTGCGTCTGCTCGTTTGTCACGATCGTGAACGTTTGCGATGTTTATCGAAGAATTGCCTGTGTTTTAAAACGTCTTTGATACCGTTTGAGTTAATGTTGTGGTTCGGTTACTCCTGAAAACTGTCCCATAAATCCCTGCCGAATATATAACGTTATAACGTTACTTAGTTGTATACGCTTGCATATCCAAATATTTTGAAGTTTTATAAGGAAATCTTTTGACACATACATCTCGATCATGGCAGGAAATCCCAAGTGGTATTTATGCTTTGATGGAAAGAGTTTTTAGTCCCTGTCTCGGGCAGGGTATTCAGGTTAGATCCCCATGTGTGCAAATTTACTACCAAAACAAGACATGACAAAATTATGCACTTTTGGTTTATCCCACCCACTTTTTTCTGCAGCCCGAGATCTGGAAATGACTGATTGTATGTTTGTGGCATGCATGTGGGGATACCTGAAAGTGGGCACTAAGCTATATAACAAAATATTGTGCCTGTTTTGTTTGAATTTTCACAGCCATTTTAGCGCAGGAACACATACTTCTTCATGAAGGCTTTGAGAATACATGATAGAAACACAATTCTCAGGTTGGTTTCATTGTTTTGGAGAGCAATATCATGACAAGATGAGAGTTAAGGTTTTAAAAGGTCATGGTATGTCCAATTCACCACAGAGGCCTTACTCAACTGTATACATTACCAAGGTATTTATTTATGAGCATTTATTTGGTGATGACCACCAAGAGATTGGCTGACTTTCTTGAGTCTTGTGCAGTCTATGTTACAGAATAAGTTATAACCGGTAGAGATTTTTAATGGGTTAGCCCATAGGATAAGGAAGGGTATTTTAGCCTTGCATTGTTTGATGTCATAATTTGTATGCCACACATTGACAAAATGCAGATGTGTTCTTTACAAAGTTAGAAACCTATCCAAGGCTCTCAATAACACCTGCATATGCAGGCAGGTATTCAGATAAAAGCAACTCACTAGCAACTATTCAGAAATCATTTCAAATTTACCATTCTTTATTTTGGCATTTCATAAATGATTAACATTGATAAAATAAAGCTGACAAATATCCTCAGTGTCATATACCCAGTACATGCGTGTAGGTTAGGAGCAGGTAGATGCCAGAATAGTTGCTAGTGAGTTGCTGATTGTGCCAGTGCATGTCCTTGTATGGGGTGGGACCAGTTTGATTTTTCTGTGTGCCTGTAGGACTATTACTCCAGTAGTCTGATGGTGCTCCCAGCGGTCCACCTGTAACGTCAGATGTAGAAGTTGGGTCCAGGAAACAGGTGTTCACAAATGCCGTCATTCTTGTAAACTTTCAATAGAAACACATAAATTGATGCCCAAACAAACAAATTCATAATTTTTTGCTAAGTTTTCCACAGTTGTGCACCCAAAATTGTTTTATGGGCCTAAGACCCACTTTAGACCCTGTTCATACCAGACTTACATTTAGCGGTTTCAACCGGTTTTTCAAAAACCCGGCTAAAACCCTTAGCGTTCATACCAGACTTTTGATAACCGGTTTTGAAAAAATCCTGTCCGGTGAATATCCAATTAATCGGCCATGACTGCAGTTTGAATAACCGTTCCTCCCGCTCTTCCGATTGTTGTCCTTGGCCTTCTTACTTGTATGCCGTCTTCAGTTTTTTTTTACCTTACTGCGGCACTGATCCTTTATCTTCAAGAAATCAGCCTCCTCCAACATTTTTGTTTCGGTAGAGCCCTCGCCCCCCCCCCAGCTTTTTCGAATTCGGCGACTCCTGCTCTCCAAACCTAAGTATCAGGAGCGTCTCGTCCGCCGACCAGGTTGCATATGCTGATTCCATCGCAAAATGAAGAGAAACCATGGAAAAACAGTGGAAACGAACTCAAGTTGGTCAAAACAACGCGATCTAAAAAGCTTGCAGGTCGCACTCGGTCAGGATGCTGACCCCGTGACCCCGGAATTATGACGCAAAAACCGGTTCAATAAACCCTTAGCGTTCAGACCAGGTTTTTCGGTGGAAAAACCCCACAAAAAACCTTCAAAAACCACCTCCCGAGGTGGTTTTTCAAAATCGGATTTAAACCCCTAAAAAACCGGTTAATTTGCGTTCACACCAGGTTAAATAAAAACCGGTTTTTGAAAAACCGGTTGAAACCGCTAAATATAAGTCTGGTATGAACAGGGTCTTAGACTGGGAACAGTATATTATCTTCGGCTCACAACCAAGAGGTCCTGGGTTTGAATCCTGCCATGTCACCAACCTTGTGCCCTTGGGAATGGCACTTAACACGACATTCCTCGCTTTGCTCAGATATTAATGAGTATTTCTGAATGATCTTTATCATGATCTTGGCCATTTAAAGCAAAATCAAAAATTAGCCCGAAAGTCTTCGAAACCGGTAACGGTTTGTCTGTAAACACAGGTGGAGTCTTAGCGGGTCAATCGTGGCGTGGGATATTGTGGGTCAAAATGGCGGTTTACGAGCTGCATACTTCGTCTTGCGACACAAGTTCTTGTTTTTAGTATTTGGTACCTTCATTGTGTCATGGAGTACTCGCCTAACAAGAGACTGAGGGTCATGGACAGGGACGGGCAATTCCTGAGCAAGACTCGACTTTCTTCCTCCTCATGCCAATAGTAGCGCAGCCCCCTCACTCACCTTTTGCCGATTCCTTTTTCATGTCGGGGGGGACATGACGTAGCTAGAAAAGGATAGATTCGTAGAATGAAGTGAAATATGACACGAGCATGATAGAAGATACAAGCACAGGCTTATTAACATATCATTGGCATATGGTCCATGCCATTTTGCGAAACCTTTTCTGTTTAGACCAGCAGGAAGGGTTTCAGGCCCCTCGCTGAAAGGCTCCAAAACCAGGGTGGAGGTGGTTTTAGAAATGTTTTGTAAAACCCCATAAATGGGGTGGGTTTTGTGTGCTTGAAAAATCTGTGGGAAAAAATATGCAAATTAGCCAATTCCCAAAGGCAGTTGAAAATCACTTGAATTTTTAAGAAATACATGGAAAGGTTACTATAGATATATTAGTAACCTTTCCATGTATTTCTTAAAAATTCAAGTGATTTTCAACTGTTCAGATTTCATGGAAAATCTGCAAAGTAACCTACATGTAGTCCCAAGGGACCTGAAATTTCCAACGAAAATTTTGGGTTGCAGATGAAAAATTGTTGGACTGGGAAAACTTTTACTGTGGTAAATGCTGACCACGCTATTTGCTGCATTCAGAGAGGCAGGGTACTTGTGTTAAAGTTAACTTTTAATTTGGCCACATCTATGCCACTCATACACCAATTTTACATGGAACAGTGTTCTAGCCAGCTTGAAATTTTCCCATCATCTAAACTTTGTATGACATAACGTCATGTCGAGCGCCAAAGGCACATGTGTGACAATCCTGGGGGGTCCCAGGGACATGCTTTGACATCTTGACCCTCTGAGATGGTATTTCCTGCATGTGTAGGGACAAATTTTGCTGGTAGATTATGCTTAGACCCCATTCACATTCATTTTTTCTATTCGATTAACAGGGCTATCCGAATAGAAAATTGTCTATCTGAGCGTTGCGCCCGCCCGCGAAGGAATTGCCATCTCGCTACGTCATATTTTTGCCAAACATAGGATTTATATGTATCACCAGCCTAGCTTCGTAAACTTATACTTTGCCAGAAAATTTTACGAAGCCGCCACCTTCCCACTTCTCACGACTGGAAACATTCCCACTACAAATTACCAGGTATGATCACGTCAAAAAATAAAACAAACGCCTCTTATCTTTCAGACATGAGACAATATTTTTGAAAAATAACTTGCTGCATCGTAGCTTTCATTGTGGTTTCATTCTACGAAAGTTCTCGTCAATTGTAAAATGATCACTCATCTGTTGTCTCAACAATAGCATTATCATAGCATGCCCAAAATCGGCGTTGAAAGTCAGAAAATCCGCGGAAAAAGAAACTCGTAACACGCATTCTCTCCTGCAAAACTTGGTGCCATTTTCTCATGTATAAGTAAGTAGCAGCACACGTTCTATGCTCTGATTGGTAGGACCGCGTGTAGTGACGTCACAGCGCCGAATCCAACTCGGAAGTCAATTCACTTCGCGGTCACACTCGCGGTTTCGTCCGATTCGAATCTGCCGCAAGTGTCTCAAACCACCTCCTCGAGGTGGATTATTTTGCAATCGATTCGGGCAAAATCTAAGTGACTTGGAGCGTTCACACTCCAAAAATAATTTTCTATTCGGATAGCCCTTTAATTAATGTGAACAGGGTCTTAGTTTTCCATATCTTTACATGCCATTTTTTTCTGTCAGACTCAAAGATGTCGGATCATGACCAGCAAAATTCCGTCAGATGACAGAATGACGGACACTGGTCAGAACAGAACATGGTTACTGTAAGAAAAAATGAACTGAAAGTTGCTTTCAGAACATGTACATTTGTATCCACCTAGTTATAAGCGGATACAAACAACCAATCAGATCGTAGGTTATCTGAGGTGAACCAAACCAAGCTGTTGGTATACTAATGAATAAACAATGTGGCAATCAAAGCAATTACAGTGCTCTAACAGACAAACTACTTCCAGAGTTTATATGTTTGTCTTAGAAGAACCTGGTAAAATCTGAACTCTACAGAAGCACTGGTACAAATTATGAGATTTTCAGCTTTCAGCAAGCTGTGCATTGACAAAGACAAGATCACAGTAGTGAATCTGGTATTCTTCCCCCAAAATCTTAAACCTTCTGAGACATTATTTCCCTGCTTACTTACTGAGGGGCAGATTTTTCAAAGTCATGTATTCCTTCAGTTCTAACTTCATACTAATGCCACATCAATTTTATTTCTTGGTTAACGGATTCGCCCGCTTCATTTTTCTGATTTGCAAATAAAAATAAAAATTCAGAATCAACTGCGAAATGCTCATATTTTGCCCTGAACAGTTGAAAACAGTCCTTTTCTTCCTAGTTGTTACAGTTATTCCATCTTTCAATGCAATGGTATTATTAAAAGTTCAAAATTCATTGTTTAAATTTTGAACCAGCCTGGTGTGTTGACTTCATGGCTCCTATCGTACCATTTTGGGCCATAATAGGATGCCAAGGCCTGTTTTTATTTTTATTTTTTTTTCGCCTGCCCGCTCCATTATTTTTCTAGAAAAATCCGTTAACCAAGAAATTAAATTGGTGTGGCCTAAAGTCAAATTCAAATTAAAACAAGAAGCCATAGGTGACAATTCTCCGTTAAGTATTATATATTGCAACAAAAAGAAGTTGCCATTGGCGACAATTCTCTGTGAAGTGTGATAAATCGAACAAAGAAAAATTGTTTAAACGCGCGTCGGCTCAGTCATCTTAAGACGCAACAACCAATCAGAGATGCGAAATGCCGACACGTGAGGCGGGATTTGCATACAGTCTAAACAACGGGGAAGGGCACGCGATGCCCGAAATATTTTTGCGTCAATATTCAGCGCCGTGTTTCAAGAGATTAATACCAGGAAACAATTTCTTTTCTTGTTTTGAACGCATAAACATGCATTTACGCTAATCTAGTATGATTCAGGGTTACTTTTTTTTACCTGCCATGGCCAGATTATCTAAAGATGTGTGTATTGTGTGTACAATCTACAGAAAGAGAAATGTACATCAGGTCCGATCATCCGATTTTCACGTTTCGGTTTTTTGGACTCGGTTCATGAACGTATTTTGGTTTGGCTCCTGGAATGTGCGAAAAAAATGACTCCCGGGACTGTCTACAGGGAACACTCGCACATTCGCGGTGTATCAGGACAGCGCGACTGGTCGGCATTAGCGCAGTCCCTGCAATTAGTAACAGTTGCACATCAATCCGGCCGAAAGCATGATTGTGTAACACAGGCTATTTCTTCATATACCGGCTCATACTACAAGACGCCTTTACAACTAGCAAATCATAAAATTACCCGATCTACTAGTTTACCAGCCCCAGACCACATCCGACCACGAGGCAGAACACATTGATGGGTTGCTCAAAAAGATTGTCCATGTTTACAAAGAGCTGCTCCACTAACACTATGGAGCGGCCCAACCCAAAAATATTGGCCATGTGTATAGAGAACCAGCTAGCATGCTCGTTGCTAGGACGACCGGCCAGTTGCTACGTGACTAAATACACGCCGCCACTAGGTCGCCACAGCCGACCAGTTCGAAATCGATAGGATTACGTCATCGGTATTTACATTTCGTAATGCTGACCACTGACCACCCCACATTTCCGTCCCCATCAGCCTGATCGCGACTTACAACTATACCGGTCACATAAACGGACGAAAACATTTTTAACGACATAGGGATGTTTCGAAAATAAGCATTTACTCCAATATCAAAACAGCTACGGTAAAAATAAAAAGACGTGCATCATCACGGACATAATGCCACACCACATGCGAAATTACACAGAAATGCGACTTACGGAAGAATGCGTTTTGGCTGCGAACATCTCCCAAAAAACTTGCCATCTCTTAACCATGGGCAAAAACATCTGGAACCACTTATCAAAACCAGCCCGTATCTGCATGAAGTTCCACCCCCCCCCACTGCTATTCCAAACAACGCGTTTTTCTGGACCATTCCAATTCGCCTCGTAATTGTAGGGGTGCGTCTGCAATATTACATTGACCGCGAAAGCAGCAACGGCAAAAATACACATTCGTGCATCAACACGGGCATGCCCGCAGACGGCGTATAAAATTGCGTGCCGATTACACAAAGAGAACCCAGTGTTTTGACTGCGAACATGAAAAATCAGCCGATCACAACACTCCGTCCGGAGGTCCTGACCTCCTTCACGGAGTAAAAAAAAAAGAAGGGTCACAAGGTTCTCCCCAAAAAAAGAAACACCCCTACGCTGGTTGAGAGACTTGTATAAAACATATGAGCCCTACGCTATAATAGCCAAATGGTTACCCTGAATGTCTCTGTTTTACAAAAGTTGCAGGTCATTGACCTTTGACCTTTGGTAAATTTTCAGAAAAACAACGAACTTCAGACAAATTTCTGCTAGCTTTCTGGATCTGAAAACTTTGCAGATGTGCAGATTTCTAGTGCATGAGTCAGCGTTTGCTTCTACGAGCGGCCCGCGCGGCCGAAACTTTACGGGGGGGGTCTTGTTCGGGGCTCAAGTTGTATCCGCGGAGCTGTATCGCTCGAGCTAGGCGGAACTTGCTTCGTAAACTCATTGCTCACGAAAATTTATCAAGCCGCAACCTTCCCAACTTCTCCCGGCACTAGTAACATTCCTAGTACAAATAACTAGTACAAATCACGTCAAAAAATATCAAGACATGTACAGAAGCGTGTTCATATCTTTCATACACAGAGACAAATTTTCAAAAACAAATCGCCTTCAGCGATATTTCACAGCTGTTTCATTCATCAAAAGTTCTTGTCGATCGTAAAATGATCACTCATCTGTTGTCTCCACTAGTGTGTCAGTTGTAGCGTAATCACGGCGAGCCAGAAATCAGCATCAAAACTAAGAAAACCCCGGAATAAAAAACGCACACTCCGCATCGCTGTACAAAAACAGGAGCTTTCAGGCGCCATCTTGTCATGAATAAGTAAGTAGCACCGCGCGATCTACGCTCTGATTGGTTCACCTCACATGACCTGCGTTCTGATTGGATAAGCGATGTAGCTAGCTGCTAGCAGCACGCAGCGCGGGAATATTTTTCTTCGTCGGTGACACATTTACGCTGCTTTCTACGTTTTGTTAGGCCACACCAATTTAATTTGTTGGTTCTCGGATTTTTTCAGAAAAAATATGAAGCGACAGGGCGAAAAAAAATAAAAATAAAAACAGGTCTAGGCATCCTATTATAGGCTTAAATGCAACAAAATGAGCCATGAAGTCAACACAAAAGGCTGGGTTAAAATTTAAACATTGAATTTTTAACTTTTAATCAAACCACTGCAATGATAGATGGGAAAACTGTAACAACTAGGAAGAAAAGGACTTTCCTCAACTGTTGGGGGGCAAAACATGGGCATTTTTCAGTTGATTCAGGACCAGAATCAATTTTTTTTTTGCAAATCAGAAAAAACGAAGAGGCGAATCCGAGAACCAACAAATTAAATTGGTGTGGCCTTATTAAAGAATGCATAAATAAAGAATTTTCGGGAAGATATATATTTCTCTACGCCGATTTTTAGCCCTCTTCTCGCAATATTCTTGTTCAAGGAACCCGGAAGTCAGTGTACCGGGACCCGGGGTGAATTTCCATTGGGCATTTTCGGACCGCACCCCACTAGAATTAAACCGTCAAAACAAAAACAAAACTTCCAAAAAGCGAACCTGTGACATTTTTTCACATCCCAATGATTATGTTTTCGATCAAATTGACATCTAAATATGCTTTCTTTATTTTTCTGTATTGTTGTGGCCGGGCGCAAGGACCGCGCGTAATAGTACGATCGGCAAAATCGTGTGGCCACGAGTGGCAAACAATTTTAATACAGCCTTTTCCCGTGCACGAACAGTAAATTTTGGAGCCATAAGATTGCCAAAAAAGATGCTCAGAATGTACCAAAAACGATGTTTAGGGGTCTAATTTTTACGATTTCCTCCGGGGGAGGCCCCCGGACCTCCCCAACGGGAGAGGGGCAACCCCCTCCCGTACCCTCCCGCTGCGCGGCTCGTTTTGAGCCACTTTGTGGCTCGCCTGCTACTTTTTCTTATCAGCCACCTACTCTAAATTTTTTTGAGAAGGCTGCTCAGTTGCATAATGTATGAGATTCTCTGATTCCAGTATTCTACACATTAGGACTTCAATACATGATGTCACTCACATTAACATGTTATCTGGCAGGATAATACAAATGTATTGACTGATGATAACGATTATGCAAATAAGGACATGATTTGCATAGTAAATACAAAAACACTACGATTTAAACACCATATGATCGGTCAGTGGCAAAGGATGAGAAATTTATTCATGTAACATCACATAACTTAAAAATGAACATTGTTGTGCATAGATTTTGTAAATGAGTATTATTTGCATAATTAGTGATTAAATGGAAATCTGCCTAAAGATAAAACTTCTACCCATACAATGACCAAAATCAATGAGATAACAAAATAAAGCTCTCGGCACATTAAGGTATGCAGTCTCTGATGTTATTTAGAAGTCAATATAGGTGAGTGGCATCATGGTCCTGTATGTGACCTAGAACATCATACATTATAGGTCCTTGGTTCAAATCCTCCAACATGCCCAGATGTAGTCTCCTTAACATGGTTTTCCTCAATTCACTTAGGTGAATATGAGTATCTAGCCCTGGTTAGGGATAGTGCTGCATACCTAAACCCAATTTTAGGGTCAGGTCCGGATTCAAGTCCAGAGGCTTAGGTTCAGTTCCGGACCTAAAGCCATGGCACATACAAAATTGCATGTTGGCAACCTTGCAGTGTTGTCTGGGTGAAACTTAGGCCACATAACATGGAGGCCGATACTTGACGATGCCTGATGGCAATGTTTTCTTCATTTTGCAGCAAAGTTTTTGAAATCTACGGAAGGTTTTATGTGGTTTGGAAAGAAAAGGGGTATGTGAAATGGTCGTTTATGGTATTAAGTCCGGACTCGGTTCTTGACTTTTAAGTTTTTTTGTACTTGAACTTAAACATTCTTAAAAGTCCTGATCCAAGTCCAGTGAACTGGTACACAGCACTAGTTAGGGATGTCTCTTGGCTAGGACATTAAATGGACCGGGTCCTTTGTTTGGGGAGACAATTTTTAGGTCCTGTTTACACGTGCGTCGTTTATATGTGGTCGGTGCGCGCGGCGCCGCACTGCGCGTTTTGTGCAACAGATTTTTTTAGCGTGTAAACAACCTCCGCTACCTCCGCGCAGCGGTTTTGCCACAGAAAACTGGCGCCGTTCGACGCCCGACACATATAAATGACGCACGTGTAAACAGGGCCTAAAAAAGAGAAGGGTGTGCAGTGGTCTGAGTCCTACTGTAAATGTTTGTGGTCTAAGGAAAATAGAATCGCCAATATAAAAGTACTGGGAAAACATTGTGATTTACAGTATCTGGAAGATGGCAACTAGCAAATCACCTGCATGGAGGTCATGGTGAACATCTCAAATATCTCTAGATTGCTAAGCCGCATTGATACTTGAAAAAGGATCAAGCTTCAGCCTTCACCTCTGTTGAGGAAGAATAAACATTAACAATATTGTCTTGTTTCAGGAGCAAGACCTTTTGCAGTATTTTGTGGGTTTTGGTCCAGTGTCCATGATGAGTGCGGAGCTGGAGCAGCTAAGGCAAGAATGTGAGGCCCTCAAGAACCACATCAGGGACGCTCGCAAGGCATGTCAGGACACCACGTTGATACAGGTCAGATCAAACACATTGTTCTAGAAAGATCCCAATGAGGCCAAACCAATTTAATTTCTTGGTTAACGGATTTTTCAAGAAAAATATGGAGCGGGCAGGCGAAAAAAAAATTAAAATAAAAACAGGCCTAGGCATCCTATTATGGCCCAAAATGGTACGATAGGAGCCATGAAGTCAACACACCAGGCTGGTTCAAAATTTAAACAATGAATTTTGAACTTTTAATGATTGCACTGAAAGATGGAATAACTGTAACAACCAGGATGAAAAGGACTGTTTTCTACTGTTCAGGTCAAAATATGAGCATTTGGCAGCTGATTCTGAATTTTTATTTTTATTTGCAAATCAGAAAGAAATGAAGCGTGCAAATCCGTTAACCAAGAAATTAAATTGGTGTGGCCTGAGATGTGGTGTAGTGGTTCAATCATGGTGGCTTCTGCTGTAGCACCATGGTCAGGCCCCTGGATACCCGTATTTAACCTGGACCTTTGTCTTCCCAAGACCTGCCCACAAAGACAATGTGGGGTACCACTCCTGATTGTGTTGAAATAGATACAGGAGTAGACTTTTAAACAATTGCCATGTTTTTCAAGGGAAATGTGTAATGCATAAATGAAAATATGGTAAAGATAAAAATAAAAGTACAGCATTTCTAATTAATCTTATTCCTATGGCTTTCACAGATTACCGAAAATGTGTACTGCATATTGTGTATTTAACATATTGTACATTTCTACATGTTCTTCTGCCATTGATTTTACCGGGGAGAAGTACAGCACATTTCCAGGTCAAGAGAACCTATTGTTGCTGCTGAACCTGTGTGATTGACAGATAAAAAATATGCAGCAAAATATGCAAATTCTAGAGTACATGGCCTTGTTTTGTTTATTATGCAGTAATTTTTAGGACTCCTGGAAATTTTCAAAGCTTAAGTTTTCATGCGCAAAAAGAAAGTTAAAATTTGTTTTTAAAAGAACCTGCTTAAGAAATATGATATCAAGCTTATACTAAGTTATAGAAAGGAGACAGTCCTAAAGGTTTTACATTTTAGAATACAAAACCCCCATTTTTCCATGTATTTCTGATAAGTTCAAGTGATTTTCAATGTTTTGGTTTCATGTAAGATGTGCAAATTAACATGTTCCCAAGGGACCTAAGAATTATGAATTTAAAAAAATTCAGGTTTAATGGAAAATCATATGACAGGTTAACAATTTTCTGTCGTAGAATTTGGTACGGCATATTTTCTGTCATATTCATAGCACTATAACTTTTCACGTACAAATATTCACTCGCATGTTTTTCACGCCCAGATTTTCACCCGAAGGAAACCCATCCCTGATAAAAGAACCCTTTAAACGTGCCAAATCTTAGTACTGATTTTGATACCACAAATTATCAGAACAATTTCTATAAATGTTACACATGCGCTCATGTTTTTTTGGGGGGGGGCTGTTATATGAATATTTATGAATATATGAATATTTATTATCATGTGTAAATAATTCCAAAATTTTCAAAAATAATTCCAAAATATTACAACATTGCTGTTATAATGTGATGTTTGAAATGCCAGCAGCCGCTGTGATCATTATACATTACAGAGGTTTGGAATCTCAGATTTCTTGTTCAGCTATGGAAGTATTGTTTTGGAAGGCAGAGCTGTGTCCCTCCTCTGTCAGTATGTGAGTGATACTTTTGTAGGTGACCTCGCGTACGGCATGTGCCTTAGGGCAGATTTGCACGGGGCAAACATTTCATTTGGCCCATGTCGATTTTCGCATTTTTTCCCCTGTATAAATCGGCCCTTAAACGGCAAGCCAAAATATTGATGGACAACCTAGCTTTTGGCTTAGGTTCCGCAGTGGGCAACCTGAGCAAAAGTTACTCTGTTACAGAGGACACAGATCTTACTACCCACATGTGATATTAACAGAAGTTTTTATTTCATTGCAGGTGACGGCCAACATGGAGGCAGTAGGCCGTATTCAAATGAGGACACGGCGAACTCTCAGAGGCCACTTGGCAAAAATTTATGCCATGCATTGGGGCTCAGACTCTCGGTAGGAATCCTCTTTTATTTGTTTAGAAAGTGGCAAACAAATGCATATCTCAGATATTTTTGAAAACCCTCTCATTGAAAGGTTGATGGAAACGTTCTGATTCCTTTTTGTAACAAAATACAGATATATGTCATGGCATTGCTGTTTGGGTGAAGCATGTCATTCCCAAGAAAAGGATATTCATGTAACTAGATATTCAGGTAAATCTGGTTTCCTTGATGTGATACTGATGTATCAGGGACGGGGTTAGGACTGTTTCTCACAGCACAGCAAATATTTATCAAAAAAACTTGTCATCAAAAGTCAAAATGTTTGTCACCAGAATTGCAGAAGTTCCAGACAGCACAATTTAGACAGATCCAGAGTCCCAAACTACCAATGAGTACAGGCAAATATCAAGATAACTTTCGGATGTATACAGTTACTAAGTGCAGATGGTATCTCCATATGTATGTGGATAAATGTTCAGCAAGTATCCATTTAGCATGTGATATAGTATGTATGTACAGATAGATTTGCTCTAACAAAACACTGTTATGCATTGCCATGTCAAGTCAAGCCATGTCATGTAATGTATTCAAAATTAGTTTTTTTCCAACTGACATTAATGTTATCCTTTCTGCCTTCCAGAAATCTTGTATCTGCTTCACAGGATGGTAAACTAATTGTCTGGGACTCCTACACAACTAATAAGGTAATGTTTGTTATTAACACATTTCACATCATCTTGGGCTTTGATATTTTTTTGTAGATTGACACTCATCCACAAAGAATGTCTGGTCATACTGTCTCCCAGGTTTTTATTATATTGCACTCATATTGCATGGATGAAATATATTCATGTGTGAGTTTCTGTCTGTACCCTGTCAGGTCCATGCCATCCCGCTGCGGTCAAGCTGGGTGATGACTTGTGCCTATGCACCATCAGGAAGCTATGTGGCCTGTGGAGGGCTGGATAATATTTGCTCCATCTACAGTTTGAAGACACGGGAGGGCAATGTGCGCGTTAGCAGAGAACTTCCTGGACACACTGGTATGAACCTTCTTGGCTATTTTCATACCAAAAACGTTAAGTTTGGGTTCCTGTGTCATTGTATAGAACCCAATGGTCTGGACTTTGGTATATTTGAAATTTGATATGTTTGAAATTTGATATATTTGAAATTTGCTGTATTTGCTCACAAATATGGTCTTTCTAGTCTGTAATTTTATTTCTCCAATGTCACATTTTGACCCCTAAGTTGAATGGGAAAGTTTTCCACACCTGGGTTTGGTATGTCCTAAAACAACATGCCCCGCCCATTTCATCAGCCCAGCTGGTTACAGCTGGTCCTATGCCAGAGAAACAAAAAATATTACATGCAATTTGAAAATGTTGCATGAAAAATTTGATGTAATTTTGCATGTCCATTTTGTAATTGCATGTAAAATTTGTCAGGTAAAAAAAAAAGATTTCTATCCCTGTCATTATTAATTGCACACAAGTTGTGTAACTTGCCCTACCGACATTCTCAATAAGCAGGCCAGTTGACCGTAATGACGGCTTTTGTCGGTCTTGATTTTTCAATCGCCTAAGCCAGCTGACAGTATTTGGGACTTCACATGGCCCAATGTCTGTATATACCAACCCACATTGTTTCAGGGGTGTGGTAGAAAACGTATTTTGACAATAACTAGTGAGAAATCTTGATGGCACTGGCCAGTTTGCCATTTATTTGGACAGCATGACTCTTTGTGCAATGTAAAGTGGCACTGACTGAGTCACTTTGGATAAGTGAGGCAGTGTAAAATGTGTTTCTAGTTCTCTTGTCACTATTCCCATGTTGGCCCCCAGCCAGCTTTTTTTAAAAGCATTTCTTGTTTCTCTACAGGTTATCTTTCATGCTGTCGCTTTCTTGATGATAACCAGATTGTCACAAGCTCTGGAGACATGACCTGGTAAGACTTGTGTCAAATAAGCTTCAGCCATGATTTCCCAAAGATACAAGGGAAGGATGTTTTATATGCTGAACAAGACATAACCTAAATCACAAACAAGAAGGGCCTGGTATTCTTGTAAGCTACTATCTCTGGAACTAAAGGATTAGGGATGCAGATAGAGCCAGGTCCTGCCATAATTTTCTGTAGCTTATTAGGTTATCATAGTATCATAGGTTTGCATTCTGCAATTGCAGTAGAAAAATACTACAATCTGCAATTTCATATCAAATTGAGAAGGCTGTAGTATGGAGGCTTGTGTATTTGCAGAAAGTGTCCAAATTGTAGAACAAAATTTAGACTCATCTGCAATATTGCAGAATATTGAAAAAAAGGATTTCTACCGCTAGCCTCAGAATAAATAACACACAAACCAGAAACGTAAGCTAATCTATACCAGTGAAATACATAAAAAAATGTTTTGCAATTCTTGTTAAGAAAGCCTTTTGTTGGTAATTAAGCTAATCTATACCAGTGAAATACATAAAAAAATGTTTTGCAATTCTTGTTAAGAAAGCCTTTTGTTGGTAATGATGCGATCAGCTAATTGTCATGTCTGTCCTTTCTCTGTGATTCTCTTAATGCACCTGATTTGTACAAGTGCTGGGGGTAATCACCATCTGGTCAAGTAATCAATCAATCAATCAACCACACCTCAATAAATTTTGCTTGCATTACGTCAAATTTATGTTTTACAGGTAGTGGAAAGTATAGTAGGGACAATATATGAAAACCAAGGCATCATTGCTACACATGTGGTATTGCCTTCCCTACCTGCCATGTTTGAGCATGAATGTTTGTTTCTGCAGTGCCCTGTGGGACATAGAGACTGGACAACAGATGACATCATTCACAGGCCACACAGGCGATGTTATGAGCCTATCACTTTCAGAGGACCACAGGACGTTTGTGTCGGGAGCCTGCGATGCCAGCGCAAAATTGTGGGATATCCGAGATGGAATGTGCAAGCAGACTTTTACTGGCCATGAGTCGGACATCAATGCCGTCACTGTGAGTAGGGTCAACTTACAGATGTTCACATTGTGATAATGCAGGGATCCTAACTGTAGATGGAAATAAGGCTATATGACTTGAATTCAGTCATGATTGCACGGGTCTGTCTCAAAAATTCAGCAGAAATCTAGGCCTGTGTTTAAGTAATAGGTTGCAGAACAAAGCCATAGGCTGATATGAGGCCACGTTGATTTGATTAAATGGATGACATCCTCTGGGAACCCCAACACTTACGTGTGCGGATAAAAAAAAGTTTTGCAAAAAAGTTGGCTTCATTATAAATTCTATGTGGTCATGAAGGTTGAACACATGACTAAGGATACAGACTATGGTATGGCAAATAATTGACTCCCTATTTCTATTTCTTAATATTTTCTTCTATTCCTGTGGAAGTGATTTTGGCATTTTACGACATAAGTATTGTATTCCAATATTTTTCTTTGCAATTTATGGCATATATTTCCTCATTTTGCAGTTGCTTGGTATGATTTACAGTGTGGTTGAAATTTTTTTTTAGAAGAGCCGAAAATTTCATGCATTATTGTCCATGTCACGGGTGATGGGTGTGTGTGTGTGTTTGGAGGGATTTACAGAGATTGGGGCCTGTGACAATGCACACAGTAAACTTAAAACACACTACATTCATGCTCCAGCAGTATTTTGCTTGTTGTGCTTCTATATCTTTACTCGCATGCCTAATTTTTGGAGGTTGGGAGCACTGGTGCTCTCAGTCACAAAAGTCAGTTGGGAGCCCCATATTGGCACATTCCTGTGTTAGTGACAGTGTCATTGAATGATTTGATTTCGAGGTTTATGACATGAAGTAACACAAACTTGACCGTTTCAGTTCTTTCCAAATGGCAATGCTTTTGCTACTGGCTCGGATGACGCAACTTGCCGCCTGTTCGACATCAGAGCAGACCAGGAGTTGATGCTGTACTCACACGACAACATCATCTGTGGAATCACCTCTGTGGCCTTCTCCAAGAGCGGCCGGTTGCTGCTGGCTGGCTATGATGACTTCAACTGCAATGTGTGGGACTCCATGAAGGGAGAACGTGCAGGTTAGTCAACAGACTTCCACATGATGCCCACACAAACCCTTACACAACTCCAGGAGTTTTATATAAATTGGTGAAAGACCGTTTCCTGACAGCCCGCCGGACTGATTTTAGGGACAGATGAAACATCCTCTTATGAAATATTTGCTACACAAGATATTGCTGCTGCAGGCAAGTTGAATTCCCTGCTTATGACATCTCTGCTTTTGATAATGAAAATTTGTACATAGAACAAAAAACAAAGAACTATTGCAGTTGTGTGGAAATTGCTTTTGGTTAATTATCCCTTATGGTAGGTCATATTCACATGAACAAGGTTTAAGTGCTTAAGACACCAAAAAACAACATTTTCTCATCATCTGCAAGAAAAAGGTATAACTCAACAATAACAGCACACAAACATGTACACCCTTCTGATGGTACCTAATATCAGACTGTACCAAGAATTTACCCCCAGCTCTTGATTCCTGCTGCTGGGTAATCAGTTCAATGTTAGCTTTCCCATTGGTGATTTCACAGTGAACATAGCAGCTGGTTCAGAATATAGCGAAAAATATCACCATGAGCAGCCAACAGTGCTTAACTAGCATGATTACATACTTCATATTTATGGCTTCACCACAAAGTGGTGAAGACATATTGTGTTCCCTCATGTTTCTTCTTCTTCTCCTCCTGCCATTTCTTTAAAGGGATTCAACTCAGCCGTTTTTCAGCCAAATGACCTGAAATTTGGCATGGACGTAGAGTGGGCCAATACCCCCAGACGTTTTTTTCATTTTTTTGAAAAATTGTTTCATTTGGGTTTTTTTGGCCATTTTCAGGCAAAAAATATACATTTTGGGATCTGGAGCCCTGGTACTAAAACCAAATGACCTGAAATTTGGTATGGGGATACGTTGGACATATGTCTGCAAAACCTAATTCAAGCTTTCAACATACACCACTTTAAAATTGTGAAAAATAGGGCTTTTTGGCTATTTTTGGACCAAAAATGTACATTTTTGGCTCCTGTGCCCTAATATTAAATCCGAATGACCTGAAATTCGGTATGGGGATACCTTGGACACATGTCCAAAGATTGTCATTCACGCTTTTGACATACACCACTTTAAAATTGTGTAAAATAGGGCTTTTTGGCTATTTCCGGCATTGGAAGATTCCATTGCTGCATGGGGGTATAGACTATTGGCAGCCATCGTGGGATAGATCCATTTTCGGTATGGGGGATGTGGTGAAGCCATCTGCTGCATTTGCTCCCAAGCAAATGTCGGCCTTTCTAGTTTACCTTTAATTTACTAAAGCCTTCTGCAAATATACTATTTGTACAAAATGATAGAATGATTTGTTCAACAGCATTCAAGGTAAGTGACATGTAAACTGACAACTGGTTAGTAACTGAGAGTGAAAATTAGTTAGTTACAGTTATACAGTTATAAGTAAGACACCAAACTAAAACTTTTGTAAACTGAGTAACACAGGAAAGAAATTTTTGAAGATTAATGAAGTTATTGTTTAACTCTGCTGCTGATGTGATGTTCTGATTGATTTTATTCTACTGCACCTTCTGGAAGAATTGGAAGAGCCTCTGTCGTTTAATGATGATGATGATGATGATGATGATGATGATGATGATGATGATGAGCTGTGTGCCCAAGTGAAATGCGAGTATCTTTGAAGAAAAATTTGTTTCAAAACATCAGTTTCCAAAGTTGAGGCCACACTATCTTGATGCTGTGGATGACGTCTGTGTATGCACAGGTTTTGACACACACCATCAGATTTCAAACACTTACATGCTTTTTGTAACATTGCATGACCATAGATATGACTTATGATAGATACAGATTTGAAGATGATAATGAAATCTGGCATATAAAGGTTCTTTCTCTGTTGACTTCCATGTTTTCTAAAGCTGTGTGTGTTGTGTGATATTAGCTTGGTGCCTGAAGTGAAATGCGAGTATCCGTAGAGAAAATGTTTTTCAAGTCATTTTCTGAGGTCACACAAACTCTTTTACCTTAGGCCTTAGTTCTTCCTGTAATAACTGCTGTTACTGTTTTTATCACATGGAAGCAAAATTATGAAAATAATGTTTCGGGCAGATTCTATCCATTCTAACCATTATTTACAGCAATCGGGTCAGTAGTGTCAACTTTATGTATTAATTTGATTGCATGTTCATATTGGGCTAATGGATAAGAAATGACTTAATTGTTGTGCTGCTGGGCAGACATGTAGTACAGCATGAGACACCAGAACTTTCCTTGTCGTTTTACATGCACATGTACATGTTGTACAAGTTGTGCTGGATCATATAATTACATAGGCATCATTCACATAGTAAGCTGTATGATAATTTGTTGTAGCTGAGGTGTCAGCAACCAACATCATTTCATGGCCTTACTTCTACCATCTCAGCATGAGTTAGCAGTCATTATATGCATTTGTTCTCACATATACAATGTTGTTTGCAATTCCCTTTTCAAAACTCAAACCTACTACTTAATGAAGTGCTGCATCAAGTCCTCTAGAAATCAAAGTGAAGTACATGTACACAGTGTGTAAACCTTTAGATGCCACATACATGTAGGTTGCATAAGTCTACCCTGCATGCCTAAGTAAGATTCAAACTATTCCTGACTTTAACATTAGTGGACAGTAAATATTTGTGTTTTGTCCCAACAGGTGTTCTGGCTGGGCACGATAACCGTGTGAGCTGCTTGGGTGTGACAGATGATGGAATGGCAGTAGCAACTGGTTCCTGGGACAGCTTCCTCAAAATCTGGAACTAGGGAGTCAACACGCTACCCCTCCTGTTCAAATCCCTGCCTTGAGATTTCCATATTCGCCAAGAATCTGTTGAGAGCCTCTAGAGTTGGCCAAATCACAACTTTCTTGGTGGAAAGCCAGCCAAACAAGTCCTTGAGACCGTAGCATAGTAGAGAGGGACCTGTCCTTATCTGTTGTCGTTAGCATGTATGTAGCGCGCAAGTGTGCAAGACTCGAAAAGTGTCTCCCTCCCCTCCCCCTGAGTGTCAGATGCGTGTTGTAAGGACTTTGATTTCGTTTGGGACCAAGGCTAGGTTATAAGAAGCTTTTTCCAGACTTGCAGGATGTGCCCATTGGAATGTGTAATAGAAATGGCAGGAGAAAATTTGTATTTAGCTGAATTGCATCAAAATGTGCATCTGATGCCAATATGATGGAGACTATTGTATCCAGTACAAAGGTGTAAAGTAATGCATTGCCATGCCAAGAGAGAAAAATCCATTAACGTTAGTTCCTGTGCCCTGATTTAATTACTATACATATAGCTTTTACTGAACTCTAATGGATTTAGATCGAGGACAAAGGGGTTGTCCTTGTTACTGTGGAGATTTTTGCACTTAACAACTGCACTGCTTCAGAGGAAGGAACTTGAACTATTTATTGTGTAACTTCTCTCCACAACTGTGTGTGAACCCATGGTTTCCCAAGCGAGTGTGAGTAAGCTACAACTCGTGTCTGTGGCAATGCTACAGTCCGTGCATGTGTCTGGTGTACAGAATAAGTTTTTTTTCCACTCAAGCTAATCAAAAATGTCCTTTTTACTTTGCTTGTACCATGAACTGCCATTCCAGTAGACAATGCTCTGTGTATGAAAGGCAGAAAAAGATAATTAATCAGCAAGGAAAACACCAATTTCCACACCAATCTCAAGAATTTGGTATATACTGTCTAGAGTGTATTTGGCTTGTGGTCTATTCATTCCTGAGGATTCAATTTGTGCACCTAATAGCAGTAGATAGCATGAAAAATCTCCCTTTTCTGTGATTACATTACTACTCTAATTCCTAATGGATGTATACTACCGGCTTAAGTAGAGTCGTAAAAGAATATGGATTCTTGCAGATCTATTGTATATGTCGCATGTAGGATATTTTGTATATGTGCCTGTGGAAAGTCCTGTTTAACGAACATCTTTGTGTTTTGAAGATGTATGCACCATTCCTCTTTTGTTCACCTTTGACTTCTTATTATCATTAATAACGTGTATTTAAAAAAGAAAATACAAAGCATGGAAATATGTCTGTAATCAGTGATGATTTTTTTCATCAGTGTTTTGAAGAAATGACCTTATTTATGAAAAAGCCAATTTTACTGGAGGACTGGATTGTGAGATGATGTATAACTGGAGGGTATTTGTATTGTGTAATTTGACATGTTCAATAAAAGCCAGGTCGTCTTTGAATGAAGAAGTTTTGATGTTTCAGGACTGTGGTGAGAAATGATCCAAAAGACAGGCTTCTGCAGCACAAATGGCCAGAAGTGAGAAGAAAGTTTTGTATGACAATTTGTATCATCCTGCTATGCCGCACCGATTTGAGTTGTTCTCTTTTTTATTTGAAAAGAAAAATTGAAATACGGCATGCACCATCAAGGATGTGATAACGTTTCGATGTGATTTCCAACAGCAAAATTCAGACTTAACCGAAGTTTCAACTGTTCAACTCCAGTCTTGGTCCAGGAACAACTAACTTACTGCTTTGTGAGGAATTGTGGTAATAATCTGATGTAAATGGCTCCTTTATGTCCTCTTACAAAAAGTCTGGTTGTAAAACTTGAAGTAAAAGGAAACCTCGTCTGGGGCACCAGAAACTCTGCAAAGATGTGACGTCACAAGCGGTGGATTGCTCTTTCCTTGACAAAGACGGGTTGCACAGGGGCAATTTTGGGTAGGTCCGTTTTTTGTGTTAGAAATTATGAAACATGTTTCTGCATGACTTCTAACAGCACAGATGAACATTCAAGCAAAAATGCTCAATTTTGATTAGATCTGACTTGATTGTCAGTCAGCACTTCTGCACACACTGGACTTTTATGCCGCTGGAATAAGAAAAAAAGATCCATAAATAGATTATTTCAATGTGGTCTGTGCCAAAAATGTGAGTGAAGTGTGACCTCGTGTCCTAGGCACCACCACACCAAATTTAGCCTTCGGACTAGCCCATGACATGACCGCTTAAAGGGGTGGTATTCACTGAACAAACATACTTGTGTGGGCTTGGCGTGTGCCAGGACACCGCAAGAGAAGCTTAGAATTGTCAAAACAACAAGGTCAGACCAGACCAAAACAGAAACGTACCTTGTATTGTGTTACAAACGCATTGACTGACTAGATTTCGGCCATTTCATACCTTCATGAAATGTTAAGTGGTTTTCTAAATCTTATGCATGGTGATGACCACTTGGAAATTTACAATCCTGCTCATTAGCAAAACTTATTTGCAAAATATTCACATGGCTCCTAAATAGTAACATGCAACACACTGGTGAAATACTTATCATTTGGCATGGACAAGGTATGATATTGTTACCTTCCCCAAGAAGGTTATGTTTTCAGGGGCGCGCGCGCTTGTGTGTGTATGTCTGTAAAGAAGACTTAAATAGATTGACTGAATATTTGGTAGATGGGTAGGTCATGATAAGACCTAGAAACGATTAGATTTTGGGGCCATTAGTGGCTTCTTATGGTACTGCAGCTGAACTTTCGGTTTTGATGTTTCGATGATAGGTAGCTCTTGTGCTGGAGAAGTGACGTAAGTTTGCTCTGGAACTGCAGGGGCGTTTGTTTAATGTTATTCAAAAGAGGATAACTCAAGAACCGGTTAACGGATCGTCATGGTTTTTGGTATGCCTGACACAATCATGTGACAAGTATGCAAATGGATGTAATTTGAATAATTTATGAGGAAATTCTATAAATCAGTTGCATTACATGATAGGAATATTCAAGCTTGTGGCATATGTAATTGAGAACGAGTGAAACAGACATTGATTATGTAAATGAAGACTTGATTTGCATAATTAATGAGAAGATGTTGTAATTCAGCAATGGTAGCTGCCTGGAATTTCATACTTAGGGTATTTGAAAGTTAAGTCAAGGTGAACATTATTAAACTTATTAACAATTGGTATGGAGGTACAGTGGGCAAATACCCCTAGGCTTTTTTTAAATTTTTGTGATACAGGCTTTTAGAATGGTTTTATTTGAGTTTTTTGGCTGTGTTATAGCAAATGTATTACTGTGTTAGTGTGCCGTGTTTACCACGTCTGGGCATGAGTCATCACAATGGAATGCAGGGCATCAACCAATAGGCATGCAGCTTTCCTCTATACTTCTTGCTGATTGGCTGTTGGGATTTAACTTGATTAACACCTGCACAGAGCATTTCCACCTGCACAGAGCATTTCTTGCTGATTGGCTGTTGGGATTTAACTTGATTAACACCTGCACAGAGCATTTCCATACTGACAGTATGTCTTTATTCAAGTGTTTTGGTAGGTATTTCAAGCTTTTCTGCTCCAGCATTGGAATGCGGGGCATGAACGTTTTTTTTATATTTTGAAAATCAACAGTTTGCATTATGCAATTAAAAATCCTAACCAATAAAGTAGGGAATAGCTATCCAACTGTTGTTTTAGTTGTATGTTACTTCATATTATAGTTATATCAATGTAAATCATTGTTTTCCCTTGTGTTTCTCATTCTTTCCCTGCCATGTCGTAAAATGTGGTGAACCCATCGCTGTATTTGCTCCAAAGCAAATATTGGCCTTTCTAGTTTAAAACGTTATAACATGACTTGGTGACGGTATGGGATCGTGGAACTCTTGTTACCTTCGCCAAGAAGGTTATGTTTTCAGGGGCGTTCGTGTATGTGTGTGTGTGTGTGTGTGTGTGTCTGTAAACACGATAACTTGAGAAGGCCTTGATGGATTGTCTTGATACTTGGTAGGTGGGTAGGTCTTGATGAGACCTCAAAATGATTAGATTTTGGACCCCCTAGCGGCTTGTTATGGTACTGCAGCTGAACTTCCAGTTTTGATATCTTATGATCTAGACATGCTATGGTGATGAAATTTGGATGGTAGATAGCTCTTGTGATGGGGAAGAAGTGACGTGAGTTTGGGCCCCCTAGCGGCTTGCTCTGGAACTGCAGGGATATATTCTTGAAAATATTCAAAAGGGATAACTCAAGAACCAGTTGACGGATCGTCGTAATTTTCGGTATGTAGGTAGCTTACGTGATGCTTAATATAATTATGTGACAATTATGCAAATATGGATGTAATTTGCATAATTAATGGGGAAATTCTATAAATCAGCTGTATTCCATGATAGGACAATTGAAGCTTGTGACATTGGTAATTGACAACGAGAGAAACACAGGAAGATATTGATTATGTTAATAAAGACTGTCTTTTGGTTGAGATTATGATAAAATGATATAATTCACGAAAATTAGGTTGCTATTTCTTAAATCAGGGGGGAATAATCTATAATTTGTCAGTTATAAAGTTTAACATCCTTTGGCGAAGGTATGAGATCGGGGAACTCTAGTTGTGTATGAAACCTAAAAATTAGTCTCTAGCTTGCATATACGTAACCAACTAGCGTTCCACGATCTCATAACGTTACCTTCGCCAAATGATGTTAATCTTTATGACCGACAAATTAACATAGATTATTCCCCGATTATGCAAGTAGGATCCTCATTTCCATGAATTGTATGTGTATTGTATGTGTCTTCACCAAAAGACAGTCTTATCGTATATTAACAAAGAATGCCATTCTAGCATTTCGTCATAAATTATGCAAATCATAACTTCGTGGTGTGGTGAACCCATAATTAATTATACTTTCTTTTCACGGTGATTAAGCAAATTATCAGAGTTTCATTTGCATGAATTATATCAATTGACCATATTCTCCACCCACTGACAGTCTTATCTTATGAAACTAGAGCTGTATTCAACTTCGGCAAATGTGGCTGACTTCAAAAGAAACCTCCATTCAATCAAACTACAAAACTAGATTCCGCCAAACCTACAGAATCGAATCCCCTGTTCTATTTGGACGGAGGTGTTCGAAATAGAACAAGCTAAGTGTTCGAAATAGAACAGGTGTTCGAAATAGAACATGTCGGGGGTTTGTTGTGTTCGATCCGGAAGGGTCTATTGAGCAGCCTTGTTGAGGGGTGATTCTCGCGCAAGACTGGGTCGTCACCGCTGCCCACTGTGTGTAAGGCCATGTTGATTTGATTATATGGATGACATCATCTGAGAACCCCAAAACTGATGGGGGCGTGGGAATATAAAAAAGTTTGGTAAAAAGTCAAAGTCAATAGCAATGACGTAACGTTATATTTACATCTTCACGACAGTAGGTGGGAATTTGAATAACGTTTGTCAGATTGTCAGCATAATATCGCCATGCGAGGTCATTCAAAGTTCATATTAAGGTCCGATGAATGTAGAGCTAAAAGCGACGGTATTAAGGGCGATGAACTTTCGCGTCATGGCCAGGCAAACTGGACCAATACTACAGGGTAAATAACTCTCATACATCTGTTCATTGACACAGACTATGGAGGCCTTAAAGTAAAACAAGATTATGAAGGCAAAAAAATTGAATGTCGAGCCCTGGAAGTTTGTTTGTTTTGTTTGTTTATTATTTGCACAGCAGCAATAAAAAAATATACATGATAAATTAATAATGAACTAGAGTTCCCCGATCTCATACCTTCGCCAAATGATGTTAATCTTTATGACTGACAAATTATAGATTAGATTATTCCCCCCTGTTTTAAGAAATAGGAACCTAATTTTCATGAATTATATCATTTTATCATAATCTCAACCAAAAGACAGTCTTATATTAACAAACAATGCATTCTAGCATTTCCTCATAAATTATGCAAATGAGGTCCTGATTTGAATACATTCTGTTTAATGATGTTCACCTCAACTAAACTTTCAAATACCACAAGTATGAAATTCCAGGCAGTTATCATTACATAATTATAAAACTTTCTCATTAATTATGCAAATTAAGTCATTATTAACATAATCAATATCTTCCTGTGTTTCTCTCGTTGTCAATTACCAATGTCACAAGCTTCAATTGTCCTATCATGGAATGCAGCTGATTTATAGAATTTCCCCATAAATTATGTAAATAACATTCATATTTGCATAATTGTCACATAATTATATTAAACATCACGTAAGCTACCTACATACCAAAAATCACGACGATCCGTCAAACGGTTCTTGAGTTATCCCCTTTTGAATAATTTAAAGAATATATCCCTGCAGTTCCAGAGCAAGCTGCTAGGGGGCCCAAACTCACGCCACTTCTTCCCCAGTACGAGAGCTACCTACCATCAAAATTTCATCACCATAGCATGTCTAGATCATGAGATATCAAAACCAGAAGTTCAGCTGCAGTACCATAACAAGCCGCTAGGGGGCCCAAAATCTAATCATTTTGAGGTCTCATCAAGACCTACCCACCTACCAAGTATCAAAATAATCCATCAAGGCCTTCTCAAGTTATCGTGTTTACAGACAGACAGACACACACACACACACACACACACACACACACACACACACACACGAACGCCTCTGAAAACATAACCTTCTTGGCGAAGGTAACAATGAAACAGTAGTATACATAAATTGAGATGAAATGAAATTGATATGAAATAATACATACATACATAAGGAATTGTTATCATAATATTTCAAACATAGGCAAAACTAGAGTTCCCCGATCTCATACCTTCGCCAAATGATGTTAATCTTTATGACTGACAAATTATACATTAGATTATTCCCCCCTGATTTAAGAAATAGGAACCTAATTTTCATGAATTATATCATTTTATCATAATCTCAACCAAAAAACAGTCTTATACTAACAAACAATGCATTCTAGCATTTCCTCATAAATTATGCAAATGAGGTCCTGATTTGAATAAATTATGTTTAATGATGTTCACCTCAATTTAACTTTCAAATACCACAAGTATGAAATTCCAGGCAGTTATCATTACATAATTATAAAATTTTCTCATTAATTATGCAAATTAGGTCATTATTAACATAATCAATATTTTCCTGTGTTTCTTTCGTTGTCAATTACCAATGTCACAAGCTTTAATTGTCCTATCATGGAATACAGCTGATTTATAGAATTTCCCCATAAATTATGCAAATTACATCCATATTTGCATAATTGTCACATAATTATATTAAGCATCACGTAAGCTACCTACATACCAAAAATCACGACGATCCGTCAACCGGTTCTTGAGTTATCCCCTTTTGAATATTTTCAAGAATATATCGCTGCAGTTCCAGAGCAAGCCGCTAGGGGGCCTAAACTCACGTCACTTCTTCCCCAGCACAAGAGCTACCTACCATCTAAATTTCATCACCATAGCATGTCTAGATCATGAGATATCAAAACCGGAAGTTCAGCTGCAGTACCATAACAAGCCGCTAGGGGGTCCAAAATCTAATCATTTTGAGGTCTCATCAAGACCTACCCACCTACCAAGTATCAAAATAATCCATCAAGGCCTTCTCAAGTTATCGTGTTTACAGACAGACAGACACACACACACACACACACACATGCACGAACGCCCCTGAAAACATAACCTTCTTGGCAAAGGTAATAAAACAGGTGCAGGAGGAAGGAAAAAAAAGCTTATTTAGCTTATGCTAAGCCCTCCTCTATGTACTAACCAAAAGTAAACATAATTGAATTGAAATAATGCATACATACATAAGGAATTGTTATCAAAATAATTCAAACATGGGCAAAATGATACAATAACTAGAGTTCCCCGATCTCATACCTTCGCCAAATGATGTTAATCTTTATGGCTGACAAATGATAGATTATTCCCCCTGCTTGTGCAAATAGGATCCTCATTTTCATGAATTATATCAGTTTATCATATTCTCAACCAAAAGACAGTCTTATATTAACAAACAATGCCATTCTAGCATTTCCTCATAAATTATGCAAATGAGGTGCTGATTTGAATACATTATGTTTAATGATGTTCACCTTCACTGTACTTTCAAAGACCATAAGTATGAAATTCCAGGCAGTTATCATTACATAATTATAACATTTTCTCATTAATTATGCAAATTAGGTCATTATTAACATAATCAATATTTTCCTGTGTTTCTTTCGTTGTCAATTACCAATGTCACAAGCTTTAATTGTCCTATCATGGAATACAGCTGATTTATAGAATTTCCCCCATAAATTATGCAAATTACATCCATATTTGCATAATTGTCACATAATTATATTAAGCATCACGTAAGCTAGCTACATACCAAAAATCACGACGATCCGTCAACCGGTTCTTGAGTTATCCCTTTTTGAATATTTTCAAGAATATATCGCTGCAGTTCCAGAGCAAGCCGCTAGGGGGCCTAAACTCACGTCACTTCTTCCCCAGCACAAGAGCTACCTACCATCTAAATTTCATCGCCATAGCATGTCTAGATCATGAGATATCAAAACCGGAAGTTCAGCTGCAGTACCATAACAAGCCGCTAGGGGGTCCAAAATCTAATCATTTTGAGGTCTCATCAAGACCTACCCACCTACCAAGTATCAAGACAATCCATCAAGGCCTTCTCAAGTTATCGTGTTTACAGACAGACAGACAGACAGACACATACACGAACGCCCCTGAAAACATAACCTTCTTGGCGAAGGTAATAAACAATAACAATAATGAAACAATAGTGTACATAAAAAATAATAATAACTGAAGATAGGAATCTAATACAAGGGGCTGGGGTGGTTTATAAGATGGGCTTTCAGGGTATTTTTAAAAGTTACAAAAGAGGAAGTTGTTCGTATGTTTGTCTGAAGGCTGTTCTATATAATGAGACACATTTCTATTTTACGGAGGATTGTGCTAATGACGTTCTTACAAGGGGAATATGGATATGAGCACTTTGTCGAGTTTGGTAAGTATGAAAATGGGAATTAAGATTTAAAAGACCATTAAATGTGTCTGGAAGAGAACAGTTTAGGAATCTAAACGTAAATAGCATCAGGTGAAGTCTGTTTATATCAAAAATATTCAAAATCTTAAGTTTTGTGCAGAATGTGCGTGGAAACTGGCGCCGGCTTTTTTGGAGTAATACTAGGGGCTGTAGTGTGGTTTTGTAGGCGCATCCCCAGACTATATTCCCGTAGGTTAGATATGGGTATATCAAGCTATTGTATATGGTAATAATGGTTTTTTGAGTAAGAAGATGTTTAAGTTTTCCAATAATACCGATAGTTTTTGAATTTTTTTTACCTAACATAGTTATATGTGATTTCCAGGTCAATCGTTCATCAATGATTATTCCTAAGAATTTGGCTTGACTCTCTTGAGAAAGGGGCACACTTTTTAAAAAGATTTTGGCGCTTCTGTTGTAGGTTTTATTTCTATTACAGAAAACTAGAGTTCCACGACCTCATACCTTCGCCAAATGATGTTAGCCTTTATGAATAAGAAATATACTAATCACCCTGATTATGCAAATAGGATCCTCAATTGCATGAAATACCACCAAAAGACAGTCTTATCTTAACAAAGAATGCCATTTTCTCATAAATTATGCAAATGTGGTCCTTATTTGAATAAGTTATGTTTAATTATGTTCACCTTCACTTAACTTTCAAACACCCCAAGTATGAAATTCCAGGCAGTTACCACTACGCAATTATAACATTTTCTCATTAATTATGCAAATTAAGTCTTCATTTGCATAATCAATATTTGCCTGTGTTTCTCTCGTTCTTAATAACATATGTTACAAGCTTGAACTTCCTATCATGGAATGCAGCTGATTTATAGAATTTCCTCATTAATTATGCAAAGTACATCAATATTCGCATAATTGTAATATCATTATGTCAAGCATCACTTAAGCTACCTACATACCAAACATCACGATGATCCATCAATCGGTTCTTGAGTTATCCTCTTTTAAACATTTGTCCTTTAAACCCCCCTGCAGTTCTAGAGCAAGCCGCTAGGGGACCTCAACTCACGTCACTTCTTCCCCAGCACAAGAGCTATCTGCCATCCAAATTTCATCACCATAGCATGTCTGGATCTTGAGATATCAAAACAGGAAGTTCAGCTGCAGTACCATAACAAGCCGCTAGGGGGTCCAAAATCTAATCATTTTGAGGTCTCATCAAGACCTACCCATCTACCAAGTATCAAGACAATCCATCAAGGCCTTCTCAAGTTATCGTGTTGACAGACAGACAGACAGACAGACACACACACACACACACACACACACACACACATACACGAACGCCCCTGAAAACATAACCTTCTTGGCGAAGGTAATAAGGTAGTATGTCTTCTTAATATTGACTGATAATTTATTTGCCTCAAACCACGATATAACCTTTTTCAATTCTTCGTTAACCAGGTTTACTAGCGTATCAAAATTCGAGTTTGAAAGAAAAATATTTGAATCATCTGCAAATAGGATAAAGAATATAATTGAGGATGCTTTTTCGAGGTCATTTATATAAATAAAAAAAGTAGGGGTACTAGTATCGAACCCTGTGGGACACCACATTCTTATTTACGTCTGACATTCAACCGTTACCATGGCAACTATCGAATAAGATAATGATAAGATAAACAGCTGCAACTAACAGACTTCAATCAGCCAGCACTTCCACCGAAGGTTCTATTTGTTGTTCGGCATACATATAATCACATTGTTCACAATGTAAGGCTGTCACAGGGGTCAGTATATATACAGGTTAAGGCGCGGTCACATTTCCCAACTCGGGGCCCGGCCGGGCAGTGGTTTGGAACGAAATTTATGATATAAGACAGGAAAACAGAATGAAAACAGAATGAAGAACAGAAAGAAAATTAACCATGAGCACTATTTGTGTATACTCTTAATACACATTGTTTATTTTTCGTTCACGCAAACAACCCGACCGGGCCGCGGCTTGGAAATGTGACCGTGCTCTTAGTACCTCGGCTCCAGGGTACAAGTCACCGAGTCAAGTCTAACTTGTGCTGAGGTCACAATTCAGACACGGGGCCCGGCCGGGCAGCTTTTGAGAACGATATATATATATATAAAAGACAACAAAACACAGAAAAGTTATAATAATATAATAATCATGGGCATCATTTCTCATATTCTAGATATAAATTGGTAATTTTTCGTAATTTACATACAGCCCGGCCGGGCCCCGTGACCCCGTGACCCCGGAAATGTGACCTCAGCATTTACAGGGTAGCACTGCAGGAGGAGAATACGCTGGGAGTTTGAAATTCGGCGACGTTATGGCGATCAACAAATTCGAAAGGTCGTTGACCTTGTAATGGCCTCTTTTACTGATGATTCTTTCTTCATGGTGACGTTATAAGATATGACGTCAAGACCAAATCACATGAACTTCACATGAGCTGTCCTCATCATGTGCACGTGATGTCTGGGCCGGATGTAAACCCAGAAATGTGCGTCAGAAATAGCCACAAATGACGCAGAAAATTCCATTTTGACGGTTTCATGCTTTTCGTGACGTAGTTTAGATCAAACTACAGGTTTTTGATAGAAAGCGTGTTTAAAACTATATTTAAAAATATAGTTTTAAACACGCTTTCTTTTTTTGTACTGGTACTAGTACAAAAAAAGAACGCCCGATAAAAAGTTGAAAACACGCCAAAAAATAAGCCCAAACCTCTGCTTGGAGAGTAACTCTATTTACAGATGTTTACCAACCAGTTACGAAATTTATGAACCGAACCCGCGACCCGCATCCTCCTACGAACGTTAGAATAAATAAAAGACGATAAAATCGTCCAGAAAAGCCCGATCCATTAACGACACACCTATTGGCTTCCCGCGTTCTGACGTGTTGCGCCAGGTACTTTTAAACCAACACCGGACAACTCCTTATCTACTAATACAAACAGGAAGGAACCGTTTTGCCTTACGTACTAAGCGCGGGTTTGTCGGCGCAGGTACAAATAGCGAGGAAGGCTTCTGTCTTCCTCTACTTTGCCAAAGACTTCGTCACAACTCAGAACCTAACAGAAGTACTACGATATGATTTGGTGTCTTCTTCTTGTTGCTCTGGCAGCGCGCGGAGGTAAGCGTTTTGGCATTATCTTCCTCTTACATCTAAAAGAAAACCTTAGGGTACATTTTGAGTTTATAGAAGAAGAAGAATGAAGACCTTTATTGTACATTTTGCCCCACTGGGCTAAAGACAGGTCACATATTGACATAGTACACAAGTACTTTCAACTTCCTCTCGCTTTCTGGTATAAAAGATTGAACTTTCAATGAGTGCCTTGTCTAGTTTAGTCGGTAAAAAAAAGTAGACATATCGTGATCTAGGTTAGCTAGAATATATATTTTAGTGGAAACGTGGAACGCAACGCGCAGTTATAGTTTCAGAGTATCAGAGAGAGATACTAGTATTCCAATAGCACATTTTACAAGTGCAACGAACAGTGACATTCTGGTATAGATACAGATGTCAAAATGTTATCAAATTAGGATCGATTCGACTTACTTCATGAAGAAAATGACAAGAACATATATTGCGCTAGGTACACCCCTGTGTGAGAATGCCCGTCTGGGCCGAACTTACATGTGCAATGCCAAAAGTGTAATGTTGATGGCCGATTCACAACTTTCTTTTTTTTTCTTTTAAACTTGCGCTCTTGATCACTGTTGGTCGTTTTAATGACTTTCCTCTTGTTTTTCCGGTGTCGTTTTTAGTGTTTCCCTTGACTCAATAAAGATGATGTTAAACACACTTTGAAAATCCAGCGCTTAAGTCACTTGGGTGCCTTAAGTCGCTCTTGCCTTTTTAATTGAAAGAAAAACAGTTTTGAAAATCGTTTTAGGTGTCTTTGATTTACGTCTGTCTTGTCTCCCCCTGCCCAGACGCGTGGCTGTTCAGCTGCAGCTCCTCAGATTTCCAGTGCGCTAACGGGAACTGAATCCCCGCCAGCTGGGAGTGCGACGGAGACCGCGACTGCTCGGACGGGTCGGACGAGGCCAGCTGCAGCGGTAAAGGGACCGGTGTTTTCCCGCTATACTGCTTGGCTCTCTGTTTGTTATGTGTATGTATGTGTGTCTGTCTGTCTGTCTGTATGTAGTATGTATGTATGTATGTATGTATGTATGTCTGCGTGTGTGTATGTATGTATGTATGTGATTAGGCACGATATTTCAAGAAGCTATGGATGGACGGTTCATGATATGAAAGCTCATGATATGAGCATGAATAGTGGACGAATAGTGTGTCGAAGTAGGACATACAATGCCCTTATCCTCCTGGTATTAAAAATGATAGTGATCACGAATCGGCGTTAGCTCACTGGAAAGCTATTTTTGAGAAGTGTCAGAGACGACAGCCGCTACTAAAAGTATTTACAGTGTTTACTGGTTCATTGACGTACCAGGGAAATTCCCCTAGTTCTTTTCGACAAGTTCAGTGAAAAGTGGACCACCCTGCGGAGTATCAGCGTGCATGCCTGGTGAGCAAAAACAGCCGTCCAGAGTATCACTAGACTACGCACGCTACTACTTTGGTGTCTTATATATGCTAGAAGATGCAACTGAATTGCATGATTATCAGCGTTTTCCTTGTTTTGTTACCAGGTGGAACCTGCCAGCAAGGCGTGCATTTCTTTTGCGCTAACGGCCAGTACTGTATCGACTCTGCCTGGATCTGCGATGGAGACAACGACTGTGGGGATATGTCTGATGAACAGAACTGTGGAGGTACGTGAGCGTACGTCCTAGTGTAACAACGCGTTAATATAGTGTTGTAATCTTGACGGTAATGTGTTCTTGCCAGTTCTAGTTCAGATAGCTTTTACATGTAGGTAGGCTAATAGGATAGTAACACAGACCGTCTCCGTATTAAGAATAGCATTTTGATACCCCTGTTTTTGCATCTGAATTGTGACTGTTCTTATGTTACGAATCGTCTTGATATTATAAATATAGCAAACGCCTGTTGTTCAGGTCAGATACCTGCAATTAGCTTGTCAGGGTCGTCTTAGTTTTCAGAGCAACTTCTCTGTTATCTCTGTTAATGTATCTGAATTGTAATCGTTCTTGTTTTATATTGTAAATTGTCCAGTTATGACGAGTAGCCTGTTAATTCGTAATGGTCTCCGGCTAGTTGGGCAGTCCTGACTGTATATCTCTTGATACATTTTAATGAATCATCATCATCATCGGTCGGCTGCAACGCATGCGACTGCAAGAGCATTCCATTTCCCCTCCCCTTGTCGCTAGCAAGGTTGGCTATCTGCTTCGCCGACAATTGGTTAATTGTAGTCGTCTCCCAAAAGTTGCAAATAAATCATTATCTGTGTTCCCTTTAATGCAGGCGGCGGCACCACCGACCCCACCGTGCCCATCACGTCCTTTGACGGGGACTGTGGAGAGCCGGCCATCGCCCCTCAGAACGTGCGCGTGGTGGGCGGTGTGCAGGCCGTGCAGGTGTGGTATAGTGTATTTATGTTTACCGAAGGAAAACACAAAAGACCAATGACCTGAACCAGACGTCTTTCACCATGGTAACTGGTGTTGGGTTACATAATGTTGCAATTTTATAGTAGGAGGGATTTAGACTCCTAGCCTGTCACCATATACATGAAGAACATACAGACAGATACGTGGGTACAACAAAATTGACCAACTTACAAGACAATAGATGAATCAAATTATACTATTTGTTCTAAGGTCTAAACATTCTTTGATATGTTTACCTACTTATATGCCTGTTCTTTTCTCTACACAGGGCTCCTGGCCGTGGCAGGCCAGCCTGAAGCTGTGCGGCGGTCACGTCTGCGGAGGACAAATCATCGCGCCCAACTGGATCGTCACCGCCGCTCACTGTGTCGACGGGTAAGGCCGCCTGCTTTAGCTAGAGTGATGTGGGTTACACATAGCCTCTACCAGGCTGGAAAGAGTAGAAATCAGCCAAAAAGAACTTTGCTGGCTTTGTTATCTGTCTTTCTGGCCAATTTCTACCGGGGAGAGAAGCTTTCACCGGCAAACTCCCTCGGTGGCAGAGCAGTCCCTCCGCGGCATAACTCGCGTCGCCCCCCCCCCAAAATCAACGCCGCCGCCCTAATGTCTGCCAAGGAGGCTAGAGCAACACCATTTAAAATAAAAAATCCGTACTACTCCTTCCTTCGTTTGAGGCATGCAGCCGCAATCAACAGATTGAAGATTCTGCCGCCTGTAGGTTTAGACTTTAGCTCGTTAATCCAGTGTTCTGTTATCTTATGTTTTCCACAGACAGAGCAACCCCAGCTCGTGGCGTGTGTCCCTGGGCTCCCACCGCAGAACCACCACAGACTCCACCCAGCAGGACTTCAACGTCGTCAGGGTCATCATACATGAGAACTTTGACTCTAGGCAGTAAGTAAATCCGTTCGATCATTCATTCATTCATTCATTCATTCATTCATTCATTGATTCATCCATCCATTCATTCATTCATCTATCCATTCGTTCGTTCATTCACTCATTCATTCAACACGAGAAGTATGACTCATATTAATGCAGTAAGTTGAATCCTCATTGGAGAGCCAGAAAAATGAATACATACATGTGCAATCATAAAATGCTACAATATAAAAGACAAGTTCTCTCATAAGGGACTAGATATCATTGTCCAGCTATAGGAACTACCGTAGTTGTATTGCACAGTGAGACTTTCTCCACTGAAGTGTCTACAGACTAGTAAATGTTCTACTGGGTCCTAAACCGTACCTGAGCCAAGTTATCTCTTCCCACTATTTTCACTGAGGGTTTTCAAAGCATGTATTGATTACATCCACTTTTTCTCCTTCCCAGGATGAATAACGATGTTGCTCTGATGAAGCTCAGCGGAAACGCCCAGTACAACAACTACGTCAGCCCGATCTGCCTGCCTACCCAGGACGTACCTGCTGACACCCCCTGTGTTACTACCGGATGGGGAGATACTGGTACGGAATAGTGGCTTTCCTAAGTTTAAACTTAACGTCCATGTCCTTGGTGCTGAACACTATCCGATAACACTGACACACACACACACACACACACACGCACGCACGCACGCACACGCACGCACGCACGCACGCACGCACGCACACGCACGCACGCACGCACACGCACGCACGCAAGCACGCACGCACACACACAAACACACAAACATCCCTGTCTTTGGTGCTGAACATTATCCGCTAACACTGACAAACGCATCCCTGTCCTTGGTGCTGAACATTATCCGCTAACACTGCCACAGACATACATCCCTGTCCTTGGTGCTGAACATTATCCGCTAACACTGACACTGACATACATCCCTGTCCTTGGTGCTGAACATTATCCGCTAACACTGACACTGACATACATCCCTGTCCTTGGTGCTGAACATTATCCGCTAACACTAACACTGACACTGACATACATCCCTGTCCTTGGTGCTGAACATTATCCGCTAACACTGACACTGACATACATCCCTGTCCTTGGTGCTGAACATTATCCGCTAACACTGACATACATCCCTGTCCTTGGTGCTGAACATTATCCGCTAACGCTGACATACATCCCTGTCCTTGGTGCTGAACATTATCCGCTAACACTGACATACATCCCTGTCCTTGGTGCTGAACATTATCCGCTAACACTGGCACTGACATACATCCCTGTCCTTGGTGCTGAACATTATCCGCTAACACTGACACTGACATACATCCCTGTCCTTGGTGCTGAACAATATCCACTAACACTGCCACATCCCTGTCCTTGGTGCTGAACATTATCCGCTAACACTGACACTGACATACATCCCTGTCCTTGGTGCTGAACATTATCCGCTAACACTGACACTGACATACATCCCTGTCCTTGGTGCTGAACATTATCCGCTAACACTGACACTGACATACATCCCTGTCCTTGGTGCTGAACATTATCCGCTAACACTGACACTGACATACATCCCTGTCCTTGGTGCTGAACACTATCCACTAACACTGCCACATCCCTGTCCTGGGTGCTGAACATTATCCGCTAACACTGCCACAGACATACATTCCTGTCCTTGGTTCTGAACACTATCCCCTAACACTGCCACATCCCTGTCCTTGGTGCTGAACATTATCCGCTAACACTGCCACAGACATACATCCCTGTCCTTGGTGCTGAACACTATCCCCTAACACTCACACACGCTTCGGGAGCGGCAAAATGTTCTGTCAGCACGTACCAACTCCCCTGGCATGTTATCTGTCTTTCTCGTCGGTCACTCTATCTAGCCACTTCCCGAAGCCTGGTAAATGCTACTCAAGTCTTAGTCTTACCCGTTCCACATCATTGATCGTAAGTTTATTTCTCCCCTCTAGGCTCCGGAGCGTCTACCTACCTGATGCAGGTCACCGTGCCCATCATGGAGTGGAACAAGTGTAACAGCGCCCAGTACATGAACGGAGCTATCACCGACAAGATGATCTGCGCCGGGTACGATCAGGGCGGCAAGGATACCTGCCAGGTGGGTTCCCTTTCTTTGACTTTGACTTTCTTAGGATCCATAATCTAGAAAGATTATGGCGCCCTCCGTCTCTGTTGAGGGAAGATGATCTGTACCAGGTACGACCAAGGCGGCAAGGACGCCTGCCAGGTGAGCTCAGTTTTTACGACTTTGACTTTCTTAGGATCCACAATTTAAAAGTTTATAGCGCCCCCCGTCTCTGTTGAGGGAAGATGATCTGTGCCAGGTACGACCAGGGCGGCAAGGACGCCTGTCAGGTGAGTTACCTTTCTTATGTTTACCCTCGCAGAAGGAAACATGTTGTTTTTGGTCAGTTTCATCTTCTTCTTCCGTTCCAAACAAATAAAGTCATTGACCTGCAGTAACTGAGTTGGAGGGTCTGTTCATCATACAAATGACGGTATTTTACTTTGAGTAAGAATTAACAGTGCAGCAGTCTGTTGTGTTAGACCAGGTAAAGGCAAACATTATGCCTTTGCTTTGCAAATGTTACCTTTCTAGTTTGACTTTGACATTATTAGGATCCACAATGTAGAAAGTTCATGGAGTCCCCCGTCTTTGTTGAGGGATGGTTGCAAGGCCATGATGTATATGACAACTGGATTGTCGCTTCAGTAACTGGGTTTGGGGTATCTTCAATATTACCTGGATGTCTACCCCTACAGACCTGAAATTGCATTTGGTATTAAATGTTGGATACTGTGTGTTTCAGGGTGACTCCGGCGGCCCTCTGGTCTGTAACTACAGCGGGAAGTGGACCCTGGACGGAATCGTGTCCTGGGGATACGGCTGTGCGCAGGCGTACAGGCCCGGCATCTACACCCGCGTCACTCAGTTCGTCAGCTGGATCAACAACAAGATGGCGACCAACTAGACTGAGCATAGCAGCCGGTTCAGTAACATCTAACGTGACGAATCTAGCTCTTAAGCAGCTTATTCAGTAACATGTAACGTGGCGAATCTTTAGCCCTGTCACACCGACATATAATATGGCCAAATAGAGCGATAACATGTCAGGGGAGTTGGTCTGCTAGAGAGTACAGTTAGCCAACCGGGTGTATGTTCGGGATGCACATTTGACTCACATTTAACTCAAACTCGTTCTGACACGTATAGAAAGGTAGGCGTGCCCTTAATCTGGTCATACTGCTCCCAACTTCAGGAAACCTTCGTTACTATTTATAATACTTGGCGGCCGAGGGAAGTGTAACAGTGGGGGTTTATAGGCGCCACCAGCAGATCCGGCAAAGGGGTCTAGACCTTTTCGGCCGAGCAGTCAGAGTGTCCGCGTGTGGAGTGGCGCCCGGGTTTGGTCGTGGGTTCGAATCCCGGCCAGTGGGTTTTTATCTGTTTCTACTGGCTCCTGGTTTTGAATAACAGTGATACACATACTGGCCGCTAGAGGTCGCCCCATGCTACAAGTGTTACTTACTCTCATAGCCATGAACAAAATTGCCCTTGCTGCAATATAGGATGTGTGTGTGTGAACACAGATAAGCAGAGTGAGTGATACTGAGTGATGGAGGGAGGGAGAGAGCGAGTAAGTGAATGAGAGCGACTGAGTGAGTGTGTCGCGGTAGTCAGTAAGTGTTAAACAATAGAAAGTACAGTTTGTGGTGGTAAAATTATGTCTGACACCACAAAAAGACACAAATTGTTACATTGTATTAGCTTTATTTATGCAGAAAGAGAATAAAATAAAAGGAAATAAAATTAACACTAGAAAGGTAACATTTGCAAGCAAATGCAATATGTTTACCCCAGGATGGTCTTGCCTACGATTTAGCGTTATACCTTTATTAGGAAAGGATGGGTAGAAGGATATTTTGCTTATATTAGTTTGACGACCTGCTAGATCACTTCGATTCAAATGGGAGGTTATTTGCCGATGACTGCTTGGTTTTAAATAAAGTTGTCTACACAGTCTAATACAATGACCCCAGCACGTTGTTGGCACCCGCGCGCGAGAATGGTAAAGCCAACTGAAAGTTTAAACAAAAAAATGTTACATTATGCACACACATAAAGTCAGCGAACGCAACATGTGTAACTAGCTGCAGTTTTGTGGTATTGTCCGTAATATTGTATTGTCCGCGGCCGTAATCTCCAAGCAGATTCGGTGCGGCATGGGGACGTAATGTGCTGCCTACATCCACTATTTGCCGCCTGTATCCAACGCCATGGGGATACAGGCCGCCAACGTTAACATGAAGTCTCCTGGTCCCACCGAATCTGCTTGGAAATTACATTGTCCGTGGCGCGGCCGTACGCCGGCGGCGCAAGAAGATGTTTACCTCCTCGAAAAATAGAGGTATTGTTTTTGGTGTGTCTGTCTGTGTGTGTGTCTGTGACTCTGTGTGTCTGTGTTTCCGCACATTTGTAGTCAGCATGATATATATAAAATTACATGTAAAATAATATAACTACATTTGCATAAATAATGAGGAAATTGAGTAATTCCAGTGTTTTACATCATGGTACTTTGATACATGTAATGTTTATAATCTATGGCAGGTGGAAGATAACCAGATACCAATTATGCAACTACGGACCTAATTTGCATAATCAATCTGAAAGTTCTATGACTCCTTAGTGGTAAATGATGGGAATTTCATACTTGGGACATGTGTAAGCTGATCAAAAGTTAACATCACGATGCATTTATTATGTTAATGTAGGGTTCATTGGCATAATTAAAGAAGAACTTTACATTTACATGTCAAGCCCATATTTCATAGAGGTATGAGATCTCGGAACTCTTGTTCAAAAAGTGTATCTTGCTTAGGTTTAACCAAGGACGTGATGAAAGCTCCATGGTTCAACATTAGAGGAAAGATCTACAGCCCGGCATTACAACTTCGGCACAGCCCATACTGGTTGATTTTAAGGATACGAGCGTTTTGGTTTTTTATTTACATCATGTGTAACAGGCCTGGCCTATGACGTAGTGCTGATTAGACAGTTTAGATCCTTTATAGCCAACGGTAGCTGGTGAGAGCAGCTTAGTACTACGATAGGGTTCGTTTGAATTCAGTCGAGACCGAGGATCAGGTTAGTTATAGTTAGCTCCGTTGTAGATTGAATACTAGAGTTCCACGATCTCATACCTTCGCCAAATGATGTTAGCATTTATGACTAAGAAATTATTGATTAATCCCCCTGATTGTGCAAATAGGATCCTATATTGCATCAATTATATCTGTTGATCATATTCTACACCAGAAGACAGTCTCATCTTATCAAAGAATGGCATTATAGCATTTCCTCATAAATTATGCAAATGAGTCTTTGAATAAGTTATGTTTGATTATGTTCACCTTCACATAACTTTCAAATATCCCAAGTATGAAATTCCAGGCAGTTACCACTATGTAAGTATAACATTTTCTAATTAATTATGCAAATTAAGTCTTCATTTGCATAATCGATATCTGCCTGTATTTCTGCCGCTCTTAATTACATATGTCACAAGCTTGAATAGTCCTATCATGGAATGCAGCTGATTTATAGAATTTCCTCATTAATTATGCAAATTACATTAACATTTGAATAATTATAATATTATCATGTTAAGCATCACTTCAGCTACCTACATGCCAAAAATCATGACGACTCATCAATCGGTTCTTCAGTTATCCGCCTTTAAACATTTTTCAACTAACGCCCCTGCAGTTCCAGAGCAAGCCGCTAGAGGGCCCAAACTCATGCCACTTCTTTCCCAGTACAAGAGCTACCTACCACCCCAATTTCGTCACCCTAGCATGTCTACATCACGAGATATCAAAACCGGAAGTTCAGCTGCAGTACCATAACAAGCCGCTAGGGGGTCCACAATTTAATCAGTTCCACGTCTCATGAAGACCTATCCACCTACCAAATATCAAGACAATCCATCTAAGCCTTCTTGAGTTATCGTGCTGACACACACACACACACACACACACACACAGACACACGAACGCCAACGAAAACATAACCTTCTTGGCGAAGGTAATAATGTTAATTCCATCTGTACTTAGTAGACCATTGCATATCTCTGTTGTAGTAGATCCGCAACTCTAACTCCGCAACTAGACCATTGGGCTGTTCCAAAAAAAATTTGGAGGGGGGTTGAAGAGCTTGGATTTTCTACTTTCTGACTCCCCTTCATTATTATCCGAGGGCCTTGATCCCCTTTTCATTTCATCTATATCCAGGTTAGCCTGGGTACCATCCTATGTGTATGCCGGAGCTCCCACACTCGCTTCCCTGAAAATGATTTTAGCGCCACTTTCTTCTCCTGCCCTGTGGGCATTCGTAGCACATGACTCATAGCAACGCGCATGCAGGGGAGCCCGGGAGCAGTCCGACCGCTGAGGGGGTTGATCAGCAGTGATCCTTGTTGTCCCCTTGTGCAGATGAGTGTAAGGGCTCAACAACAATAACGTGTAACAACAACACAGCCACAGAGACACGGGACTCAGTCTGATGCTGAACAGAGAACCCCGTTTGTGGTGAAACAGTTTTGGTTCCAGTCTCAACAGGGCGGACTAGTTTATAGCTGATGCCATCACGGGTCCAAGGTTCAAGGTACTGAAGCCGTTTCACGGGAAAGGTCAAAGGTTGCAGCGCACGTTGTCAGAGCTCGCGATCCCGAAAAGTACAGTACTAGTATGTTAGGAATGGTTTTTGTGTTTCATTGGAGGGCGTATATATTAATAAAGGCATGATAATGTTGTTCTTGTTGTCTCTGTCACGTGGATGATTGGTAGCCTCTACCAGGCTTTGGGAGGGGGCTGGAAACGTTAATGCTATTGGCTATTATAAAATATATGCATGTATATCATTGATGGAGTTGTAACTCCATGATATCATGTATAACATGCCAGGGGAGTTGCACCACTGGAGAGTGGCAGACCAACTCGCACCCCGAAGCCTGGTAGAGGCTAGATGATCGCATGTGCCAATTTCTGCCTGCACCTCCATGCCTCCTAGGCTCCTTTGCAGACTTGTTGCATGTTGGTGTCAGCATTTTTTTTTCCTATGAGCGATGCGAGTAATATATAAAGTTAACGTTACATTTGTTATGTGTCTGTCTGTTATATCTTGACCTGTACCTACCTTGAATGTACAATAAAGGTATTTCATTATTATTATTGTTAATATGCCACGGAGGGACGATTTTGCTGCCTAGGGAGTTTTTCCCTTTTTGGTTGCCGACTGGAAGCAGACTTGTTGGAGTGCGAAACCTTCTCTCCACAGCAAAACTCCCTCAGCAGCAAAATCGTCCCTCCACAGCATATTAGTCGCGTCGCTCACAAAAAAAAACAAAAAAAAAAAACACCGTCGCCCAACAAGACTGCGAAGAAGGCTACTAGTACATGCCTCCTCAGTCTCACACTCACCTCACTGTCAGTGCTGCTCTCATGTTAGCCATTTTATGATAATTTTCGGGTTGATGGATTGTCAAGCTTGGCTGGTCATGTTATACGTGGTGAAGAACCAGCCAGTAGGCTTCTACTTTGGAACCCTGATACAAAGAGAAGAGTTGGACGTCCAAACATAACACTTAAAAATCTTAGAAACTGAAATAGGCTTGGAAGGCCAGGAACTGATCTCTGCGATGAATGACAAACTGTTCTGGAGATCAAACTTTGTATGCTCCACCTCTTCGGAGGATGTTAGATGATGATGATGATGGATTGTCAGGATTTTTTGTCTTTATCAGACGTGTTATAGCTACCAGTGTTATAACATATCTAGATGATAACTATGCAAATCAGGATCTAATTTGCATAATCAATGTGGAAATTTTATAACCTGGTGCTGCCTTTCCATGACAGGACTATTCAAACAGGTGATGATGTAATTGAGAAAAAAAAGATTGGTGCATTGACAGATAAACGTTATGCAAAAATTTGCATAATTAGTAAGGTTTTGGTTCTTCTTTTAATGCCCACAATCACGATTCATAATGATCATTAATTAACACCTGACCGAAGTGAGGAAAGTCGTGCGAGGTGCCTTTCCCAAGGACACAAGGTTGGTGACATGGCAGGATTCAAACCTGGGACCTCTTGGTTCTGAGCTGAATGCACAGTGCTGTTACGCCACATGACCCCACTAAGGAGATACAGTAACTATATTTCCATAGTGGCAGGAATTTCATACTTGCGGCATTTGGAAGTGAAGTGGAAGATTGAAGACATGATTCTCAAGTACACATCACAAGTTTGATTTGTCATATTTGTGCAGCAGATTTATAGAATTTCCCATTAGTCATGCAAATTAGATCCTTTTCAAATTGTTATGTATACACCACGGAATACCACGGAAAACATACTCACAGTTTCCATGTCGTACCATTTATTTCAGGTTGTAGCCTTGGTATATATGGACCAGCCAAGTTGACGGCAGTGAAATGGCAACTCGTGAAGAACAGTTCCATTACATCAACAAAGGGCAGGAGGATGAACTGGTATAAGTTATCAATTATTATTATCATATAGCCAGAAGGCGTCGACCAATTAGAAGGCTCCATTTGCCATTGGTAATCAGGCCGTAAACTCAAAAGTGGTCGGTTATTAGAATACTAGTAACCGACCACTTTTTGGACCTAACCACTAAACGGGACAGGGCAGTAGTGTTGAGTCTTGTAGTATTCATCTATTAAGAATGTATTGTAGTTTTTTCAATAATGTATAAAAAAGATATAAATGGTTTTAAACACAAAAAGACTAAACATAGTTTTGACACCCTCACTAAAATAAAAGTGGTACTGTTTCACATGTCACGTGGTCACTGCAGATGATTGCCTAGATGATCTGTTTTTCTGCCAATGCCATCCATGGTTTCACGTAACATAGAATGTGAGAGTTTTTTTCAGCAATGGAGGAATTTTATTAAGGAATTTTTGTCAAATAAATGTGTCAGTAGGCTATATGATAATAAAGTTAATACCCTGCCTTATCCTCAGTGTTTATGGTGATATAATCCCTGGTCAGGTGCAATAACCACCTCATTGTACAATTCCAACATCTCACTGTGATAACGAAGTTATCGTTTCCATGTAACGTTATATGTATGATTACAAAATGGTTATAGATTTGTGTATGTTTAAGCAAATGTTAGCTCCTATTGTTTATTAGTATAGTCCTAGTGTTTATTGATATTCTCTATCTCTGTTTTGTCAATTTGTACTGTTACTATTTTGTACAAAAGTCTGTACTTTCTGTCTGTGGTACTTGGTTTAAGAAGGAGTTGGAATGACATAATTTAATTTAAGAAATGGTGGTTGAAGAGGGGTAACTGCAATGATATCCAATGCTCATATTGTGTTTTTTTCATCCACCAGGAGTGCCATGGGTTTAAGAGGGATAAGGTGAAGACTTCAGTCACAGCTGTGTTTGCCCTGTGCACCCTGGGACTTCTGTTCCTGGTGTTCTACTGGAGGCCAGAGTGGTTTGTGTGGGCACAGTTTACATCATGTGCACCTGGGGAGGCTGATGTGGTGCTGTTACGAACAATGGTGAGATCAAGTACTTATACGCAAAAGGTTTTAAACATGCTTTTGTTACAGTTAGGCCTAGGAAAAAGTTGTGTTTACTGTTTCCTGACCAACCCTAGAAAAACCTGCCGACTCTAGACCTGTTGTTGTGCCCTTGGTAAAGGTGCTGTACATGACTTTTCTCACTTCACTCAGGTGAAAATGAGTATCTAGCTTTGGTTAGGGACATCCCTCAGATAGAACATTCCATGGAGGTCCTGTGTTTGGGTAGAGCCACACCCCAGGAACATTAAAGAGCCCACCACACCTTTTGAAAAATAAAGAGTAGGGGCATGCCCCGGTGAGATTGTCTGGAAGTTGGTGATTCAGTGATGCGCCCCATGTTGTTGTATCAAGCTAACGAAAGGCTGCATATGCATATTACCCTGTAAGGGGACTTAATGGCTGCTGATGCCGCTGATGATATACATGTACTACCACACAATGATTTTTTGTGTTTTGTTCTTTGTTTTTCAGGATGACTACCGGACTTGGAGTAAGGAGAGGGTCAACATTGAAACCAAGGGCAGCATGCATCACCAGATCTCACTGTTAGAAACTAGGTATGTATGATGCAAATTATTGGTCAAGTGTCTCTTTATCACAGCCTGAGGGCTACACAATAATGTACCCTCACATCCCTGCTAGCTACATGTAACGTTACATGATTGTGTTACTAGTAAGTTTGAAGACTACATGACACCAATAACAACAAAATGCAACTGTCTTGACATCTGTTGGTGAAGGTTAGACATCCAGGTGATACACCAAAAAAAAAAAACCGTTACTCAATCAACTGGATATGATTTTCGAAATGGTCAGATGTTTCAGGTAGCTATATATAGCATCCACTACCTTTCATCAGTGACATATATTGGAGACTTGTCAGAAAGGCGTTATAAGCATGAACTATTATTGACATCTTCTAATCACTAATATTGACATCTTCACAGGAATGCCAATGTAACACAACTTTATCATAATCTGACCTACATATTATCCAGCCTGTACCCTTTCCTAAAGAAGTAGTCTTCCAAGACTGGACTGCCAATGACTAACCCTTTCCTACAGTTTTTACCCTTGGAAAATGAAGCCAAAGTTTGTTTGTAAGTTGTTTGATGTTGTTCCTGCAGATGTGATGGTGACACACACCAGCTACAGGACCTGCCCACTCTGTCAGTAGACAGCAGTCCTGACAAACCTATCATCCAGGGGGGAGGGCAGTCTGATGACGTAAGAAATGTGTGTGTGTGTGTGTACATGTGTGTGTGTGTGCGTGTGTGTGTGTGTGCGTGTGTGTGTGTTTGTGTGTGCGTGTGTGCTTCTGGATATTTGTGGCCAGCACAATTTAGACCATATGACACCAAGAACACTGAAATGAAACTGTTACAGTACTTGACAATAGTCAAACATGATAGCTATTATTCAATGAACAAATAGACTTGGACCAAAACTACACTATTCTGATGTTAGGGGGTGTAGAATCTTGCAAATAATCCTCCCAGTTCTTGATATCTGCCGCCAATTTATGCAATTGACTTCATGACATCACAGTGAGCATGGCGGCTGGTTCAGAACCTGGCACTATCGCTCGTAAAACACGTTTATTTAAGAAGCAAACAAAAGCAAACAATAGCTATTATTTATGAGCTGTGGTTCCAGGTTCTGAATTGGCCGTCATGCTCATTGGCAGAATTTAATTGGATTAACTCACGGCAGAAATCAAGAACTGGAAGATAATTTGCAAGATTAGATGTTCTCTATTAAACATCTGAAGAGTGTATTTTTGGTCCAAACATCTTTGATCATTGAATACCTAGAATGTTAGCCTATTTTCAGGAACCGTCACACTTAAGTGTCATTGGTATCATGTGGTCTTTGTTGTTGTTGTCCTAATGTTTAACATCTTGACTTGACTGATATTATCTAACATCTTGCTAGACGTAGTCTCTTGGTGCTGGTCTGTGCTTGGTTTAGTTAGGAGTCAAATTGTCTCTATACATACTCTCTAGTAGGTATTTAACTCTAACTTCGTGTCTTAAACAGTAACCAAGCCTTTACCAGTAGCCAAGCCTGCTATAATTGTCATCTTCCCCCTCAGCTGCATGTATACCACGGCAACCCCATTACATTGCCACACTGTCAACTTTTCTAAAGATGGGTTCTTTTTCCTGTTTTACAGCAGAGCTCACGTTACTTCATTCATCACTGTTTGAAGTATGTGTGGAACGCAGAGAAGCAAACTTTTGAAAAAGTCAGGTAATGTTGTTTACTTATTAAGCCTTCCTTTTCTTTACAGTGTTTCTTAGGGCTGCGTACCTTTTCGTAACATCAGGTACAGGTACAGAGGTTTAAGTCCAGGTCCGTGTACCTGAAAATTCACGCGTGTCACATGTTCTAATGAAATTCTTCAATAATGACAGAAACATGAATAAAGTGTTGACAATTTGTCCTGTATCTTTCAAAGAACATCAATAATATAACCATGGATGATATAACTAGGTTTCCTATCTCACTTCTCACTAGTTCTCAGTCACCCTCTTAGTGACCCATAGTGACCCACACTTACTGAACTCTGTATTTTAACGCTGGATGTTCATTTTCCTGACAGGCCTCCTTGTGTGTAGTGATCAAGTATTAATTTTTGTTCCGGTCCCAAAAAACGGTCCACTGACGTTTTGGTTTTTTCGAACTGGACCGTTACTATTTTCCCGGTCCACACCTGGACCGTTATGCAGCCCTAGTGTTTCTGTCCAGCTTATCTATCTGCTTTAGGGAATTTTCACATTAATTTTTCACATTTCACATTTGCAACATGAGTGAGTTTAGGACCCTGTTTGCACCATGGTTTGTGAATCTGGCTGAGCAATGAAACTTTTGATACCACCCTACCTATGGTTGACTTCGGATACAATTCTCCACAAGCACATGCACTTATGTAACGTTTCCACTGCCTTTAAAGCGAGTCCCGACATGTAGCGCAGCAACGATAGAATCTAAGCTCTGATTGACTTGATGCCATATCTGCATTACACAATAGAACTATAGCTACACTGAATGGTTTCCATGGCTTTGTTTCCTTGTGCTATTTTGGGATCTATTGTGTTTTATTTTGCTAATGATTTTTAAAATCAAATAGTTCCATTTTGCACTTTCTGTACACTCGTGCTCAATTTCGACCCCTAACTCCCCCCCCCCCCTAACCACTGCTGACCTACCCCCAACCACCAGCCAATCAGTCCCCAACCATGGCCCAACTTCCCATCCACAACCTCGCTGTCACAGCTGACCTTGCTCCCAACCTTCTCCCAACCATGGTTTGGGGAAGGATGCAAGTGGTCATGAGACCAGTCAGCTTGTAATACTTTCTGTGTGATTGGCGTAAGATTTTCTGTGCATGTTGTTATTAGTCTTTCCTTCTTTGAATTTGTCAGATTTTCTCTCAACAAACTGTAGTGCATTTTATGTTTTCTGACAGGGGTTTGGACTCGGGGATGCCATGTTCATTATTCTACACATTGCGGCAGGGATTGTCTTCCCCGGATCAAGAAAACCGGTTAGTAACCAATAAGTAGAACCTGAGCTGCTATTTATGTATTGATAAAAAGTCAGTCAGTGATCCCTAATGCCTTGCTCACAATTGCAAACACAGCCGGTAAAAAGACTACAGGCAACTCCCTTCTCCACTGTGCAATAAGACACTACACACGGCGATTTGTTACTGCGGTAGTCTTTCCCATTGCTAGGGGCGTTCGAAAAAGTATCGGTTTACAATTTTGGGCTAACCGTAAAACATTTGAAAATAAACAAAATAGTATCGGGAAGATACTCTGGTACCGTAAGGCCTGGTCCACAGCACCCCTAGGAAACCCTCATTATACTATTATAATGACCTACTTTAATATTACAATGAGCAAAGTGCTAGGGAAAAGGCTTGAATATGCAGCAGGCCAGGCGATAATTGCACCCCACTGTCCCGCCCCGTGTTTTGCATTTGCTTACTGCCTAATTTCACACCTCCTTCCCAAGCCATTGACTTCGGTCAGTTCTACTCTCCCAGTTACATGTAAAAGAAAATTACTTGGTAAAAAAGTCAATTTGAAAGTAATATGAAGTAACACATCTTTCAGAGCTCTGATACTAGTATGTAATACTGAAAAGTTTGAAAAAGCAGGAAATGTTGTAACATTGTAACATAAGAGACTTTTTTCAAACTAGACGGTTATGGGGAATACTAGTAAACTGAGTATATACAAGGCCATTCTTATCTTCTTGTATCAAGGTCAGGACCGTATGCGTTATATATAAACCTAGGCATTTCCAGTCTCTTTGATTCGCAAAAGATGCAGTTTAATAAAAGTCACAGTTATTAGTAGCAATGTTCTGTAACTAGACCAATACTGTTAAACAAACTAAACAATGAAAGATTGTATCTTGATTTCTCATGAGAGAAATGAAACCCATAACCAACATTGACGCTGATAATTCTTGTAAATTACAAACACCCTACTTTTGCGCCCAAAAAGCTCAGTCATGATTCAATTGTCAAACATTCCTTTGTCCTTTAATCTGGTAAAATGACACAATGCAGGCAAACTACGCGTGGGGACGCCATGTTATGTCTTGTTTAGACATTTGGAGGATTCTGTACATCGCGACCAAGATAGGAGGTTTTCCGAAGCTTATTGTTGCAACCAAATTTACTTGGTACTTGTTGAAAATTTACTTGGTACTTGTGTCTGTTCTTGGCCTGTTATATATCTGAAATGGTTTGAAAAGCCATACTGGTTTACATACTCATACAGGGTATGAAACTATGTGCTATTCTCGTTTGGAAAAAAAAACTTCAAGTGACACAAAAACTGTAAATTCTGAAGATACCATGATGCTGAATTTTAAATGTAGCTTGTAGAATACCAGAACAACAAGAATGAGAAACATAAAGAGAAAGAATGCATTTGTTTCACCGGAAATGTAACAATAGATATTTGTAGCATGTATGTCCAAGCCAGACAACACAATACACATCGCCAAATCAGTGGCTTTTCGTCTCGCTTTAGGAAAAGTCATTCGGTATAATATAAATTACAGTCACACATTGGTTCACCTATTATACACCCCCCCCCCACCACACTCACACAAA
>NW_017802991.1:204193-205066 GCF_001625305.1 Branchiostoma belcheri
ACCCTGGCGGTGGATTTCATGTGAAATGTGTTTATCCAAGAACTAACCCCCCCCCCCCCCGTCTAGAAGGTCTTCCCCTCTGTCAGGAGGGAAGTGTTCATTTTCAACATTTGTTTCAGCAAGGAGGTTTAAACTTCCTTGTTTAGATCAACTCCTTGTTTGGATGAATAATGGCTTGGTCCACCGCTGCCCTCTATGCATAATTAAAAATAATTGCACATAATTGCTTCGAAAGAGGGTGCTAAAGACAACAAATCTATTGACAGATAATCAGCTGTCAAGTTGATTGATAGTGCTGGATTAGCTAGGGCTAGAAAAATTACAGAATTCAACATCTTAACTTTAAAGCTTGAGACCCCACCTTTCCACACTACGCACAAAGTTGATATTACGTGCAAACAAAGCGCGACGAGTTGGTGTATATGAATCGGTTTCCGGAAACCTCATTTAATCATCACATACTTAGCTACGAATCGATAATGTCATGGCTACCTCCTAAAATTCTGTCAAAACGACAAGATTTTGATATTTCTTTATATTCAAAAAGTATTCTTATTTTCTGAAAACCGATTCTTATACTACACAACTGCCCCCATATCCTCTAAAAATTTCAGTATTCCTGGCCGTCGGGAAAGTGGGGTCTCAGCCCATCTTTGTAAAATCGAATACCACATTTCCTATTCAATTATGAAAATATTATGTAGATTTTCTAGACTCATTCAGCATTTTTGAAATGCAAGATGGCTTGTCTAACTGTCTACCAAATTTCATGTTACTTTGTTGCTTCAAAGTCGAGATATTTACGATTTCCCCGGAAGCACTGTATTATGTGTATTACCCCTATTCTTCTCGGCACCAGGCCTTACGGTACCA
>NW_017802991.1:205086-285569 GCF_001625305.1 Branchiostoma belcheri
CTAAACCGTAAAACATTAGAAAATAAACAAAATAGTATCGGGAAGATATCGTTGAAATAAACATATTTGGTAGGCAAACTATTACCAAAGGTATGTGCATTTGCATGGAACATAGGTTGGAAATAGGACCCCTCCCATTACCATACTATTGTCTTGTGTAATGTACACAGTGACTCATAAACAAGTGTCAAAGTTATTTGATGCATTAGATTTTGCACAGTCTAACTCTGACACTTGTTTATGAGTCACTGTGTACATTACACAAGACAATAGTATGGTAATGGGAGGGGTCCTATTTCCAACCTATGTTCCATGCAAATGCACATACCTTTGGTAATAGTTTGCCTACCAAATATGAGTTGTCACATTCAGAATCTAATGCATCAAGTGCCTTTAATTGCTACATGCTCAATATGGACTGCATCAGCTATACTTTACGTCATGTATATCATCTTGTGTCCCAGGCGATCCCTGTATGGTGACAATGCCATCACAGTGGAGGTGAAACCCTACATCAAGCTCCTGTTTTATCAGGTACAATATATTGTCATGAAATATTTCCATCATTGTATTCTCTTTGATGTGTATACTCTGGAATTAGAGTCAAATATAATGCTAGTCTGACTAAGAATTCCTGTTACATGCTGATATTTTAGAATCAGAGCTCAAAATACTTTTTTTCAGGTACGTGCAAAATTTCACATTGGCAAGAATTTTAGGTGCAAATTGAAAAATTTAATGTGTGCAAAATTATATGGTGAAGATTAAAAAAAAAGTTACTTAAGTAACTGGATATAATTTTGGAAATTTTCAGACATTTCAGGTAGCTTCCCACTACAATGTACCTTTCGTCAGTGACACTAAAGAGTCGGTCACAACCCGCCGTACGTGCTTTTTTTTTTAGCCCACGTCTGCTACGTTTTTCTGAAAATTTAGGGTGACCAGCAGAGAAAGTACATCACTCGCACGGTTGCGCAAAGTGTAACCCGGAAGTACTATGTGGTCTGCACGCCACGCCTGGCCGTGAGCGGTTGTGTGTATTGTTCGTTGCGCAGGTGGAAAGTGAGTTGTACGTGCTTACGTGCTTCGTTTTGTAAATTTTAACACCCCAATTCAGCCTATGGGCTGCGAGATGTGTTTGACATGTTTAACTTATGGATTGTATGTATGTATGAACAAAATAAACCATTACTTTTTTTACAACCTACGATCTCTGTACGATTGCCACATTACCGCGTGCCAGCCGTACCTACACGTCCTGCTTGCGTACGGTTTCCTTACTCGCATGTTATAAGTGTGTGCAGGTGCGATGAACCATCTGATTCTTCTTCCCTCCTCCTGTCATCTTGCTCACTAGCCGCCCTATTGTCTTCCACGGCCCGTTTCTTTGGGTCTTGTCTGGTTGTAGCTGCAGATGCCTTCTTCTGTGCCTTGTTGCGCATGTTGGAGATGGGTTGGCAGTCTTCCGTCAAATCGTCTTTGTATACTGAAGAAATCAGGTGCGTTTCACGTGCGTGGTACGTGCGGAGCACCTAGTACGATGCACGTGTGTTCTGCCTAGTCATTGAGCAGGTGAACTGGGAAGTGCGAAGTAAGCACGGAACACGCAACCAAAGTGCGCCACACATGGTACGTGCGCTCTACTTACAACAATTGCCCGTGAGAACAGTTCACGGGGTCAGTGTGTTGCACACGCGTCGCCTGTAATCGCACTTATGGGTGGTGAATCCGCAGACTGCATGTAGAAAAAGTTTTACATGCACTTTAACTTCTACGGCGTGTCTGCATGCTCCCAAATCCCTAGCATTCCATACAGAGGCGGTACTCACCACTTACGGATCCCCTATATTTGCCCACGTTGACAGCATGTAGACAGCATGCAGATGCATGTACGGCGGGTGTTTACTGACGCTTAAAAGATCACAGGAGAATGGCAGGTTTATAAGCATTATTGATTGATATGCAAATAAGTGAAGACAATTCTTTTGGAAGTCTGAAAGGAAACAAAAGTTAGAAAAGCCAAGACAAGGATGAGGCAAATCAGTCAAAAAGCTCCTGTTGTTTCAAAAAAGGAGCACAAGTGTTGTCTATCCTAGGAGCTGGGAGCTTCTTTGCCTTCATGCCCCCTCCTGCTCTAGGTGCAAAATTGCACATTCCAAATATTTCTAGAATGCAAATCTTGAAAATCATGTGCATTTTGCACATTGCACATGGGTATTTTGAGCCCTGTAGAATAGTAATAATATGCCACATACCGGTATGTACATGTTATATTTTCTCTATGATCCTGGGGATACAGAAATATTATAATTTGAAAACACCCGGTGGTGTTGTGTTGATCACATTACAGAGGGTATAGCACAAATCTCCGGTGGCATGAGCAGACTGGAAGCATGGGAAACTTATGCATGACTTTGCTGTCTTTGAATGTAATTTTGCATATCAAAGCTTTTTAAACAGTGTCCTAACAACTTGAGCCACTTAAGTTCCAATTCTAGGGATAGAATGTGATGTTGCATTTAGTACATCTCCCTCAATACACCATAATTGTAAAAACAAAGAATACACGTACAAGGCTAATAAACTTGAAGGTGAACTGATGTAACATCTGCTCCCTATATATAATATTGTGATCATAATATTCATAATACTTATGAAAAAAAGTGATGTATACAGTCATCTTCTTTCTTAATGCCAGAGAAATTAAAATTTGTTTCAGAATGTATGTGGAGCTGGGCACATGATATTCCTAACTCACAAACATTTTGTTGTGTTGTCTTCAGGTGCTGAACCCATTTTACATATTCCAGCTGTTCAGTGTTTGCCTGTGGATGTCAGACGAGTACTACTATTACGCTTCTGCTATCATTATCATGTCTTTAGGCTCGATTGGCATTTCACTCTACACTATACGCAAGGTAAGGTGGCTTTTAGTTTTGAGAAGTGTTGTGTTATTGTTTCTTTTCACTTTGCAAAACTGCATGATTTTTCTGTTCACTGACTGATGGTGTGAACTTCATTCTTATTGTTACAAAGCAAAGTGAAATGCTACATCAAATGGTGGAGTCCCACAATACCATGCTGGTCAAAGTCTGTCGCGATGGAGAAGGTAAAAGTATTTTCAATACATTTTTTTACAGTTTTCATGCTTGTAACAATATTATATTTATCCAATAATTCCATAATGATGGAAATTTTATACAAATCAGGATTCATCTGCATGTTTTTGATAAGTTTGTCAATAATAAGAAGAGATGATGGGACTTAGGCATGATTTCAATAGTTGACAATGTTATGTACTATCATAAATGTCATGATGTTTAGAGCAGGTAAGTAAAACAACAATAAGACTGCTTCATAACCTTGTTTTTCTTGTATTTCCACTGTTCCCAGTCTGCTCAGAAGTCACCTCTACTGACCTTGTACCTGGGGATGTTCTTGTCATCCCTGCCAACGGGATGTTGCTGCCCTGTGACGCTGCACTCATCACAGGCAACTGTATTGTCAATGAGAGCATGCTTACAGGTCATTGGAGACTTTGTACCTGTCTCATAATTTTATTTCAAATGTCATATCTGGATCGCAATAACATTTGATATGGGTTTTCCTGCCCATGTGATAACTTAAGAGGTATCACACGGGGATCTGTTTGATAACCACACAGGCACCATATGTTCCATACTATAATACTTCAAACATGTTTTGCCTGCTGCATGCACTGCTTTAGAAAATAGGAATACTGAATTTGGACGTTAGAGTTGATATCGATGTTGTAGCAATTTTTTGTTTAGGGACATTAAATTTTGGCATTTTTCACATTCATGTGTTTCCTTGGGTGGGTATGACATAAATAGAATACAAAATGGAGCATTCTACCAAATACACCATGTTGCATTCTACATTTTATTTACATGTATTCAACGAAGAGGTCTTTTACGTGTACGTGATATTCTCAGTGCAAATAAACTCTAAGGTTTTGCCAATGAGCAATGGCACGATGTTACTTATTTTTCTTTGATAAGGCCACACCAATTTAATTTCTTGGTTAACAGATTTTGGGCCATAATAGGATGCCTGGGCCTGTTTTTATTTTTATTTTTTTTTTCGCCCGCCTGCTCCATTATTTTTGTAGAAAAATCCGTTAACCAAGAAATTAAATTGGTGTGGCCTAAGTATGATTGAATTTTTTGATCCCCCTGACAGGAGAGAGTGTACCTGTCACAAAGACACCAGTGCCTCCCCAGAGTAGTGATCTGTACTCACCGGAGGTACACCAGCGCCACACCCTGTTCTGTGGTACCCAGGTCATCCAGACCAGGTACTATGGAGGGGAGAAAGTTAAGGCTGTGGTTGTCAGGACAGGTAGGAAACATTTACTTGATAAATAACTATTAGTTTGAGGTAGGGCTGCGTCCAGGTGGACTGGTACGGACCGGAAAAATAGTATCGGTCCGGTCCGAAAAACCCGAAACGTCAGTGGACTGTTTTTTTGGACCGGAACAAAAATTCATACTTGATCACTACCCACAAGGAGGACTGCCAGGAAAATGAACATCCAGCGTTAAAGTAAAGAGATTTACCTTAGTTTCCGCCTCTCTCATTTCACAACAATATTTTTTCAGATTTACTACTGAAGTGAGATAGGAAACCTAGTTATATCATCCATGGTTATATTTCATCTTCTTTGAAAGATACAGGACAGTTGTCAACACTTTATTCATGTTTCTTTCATTATTGAAGAATTTCAGTAGAACATGTGACGCGTGTGAACTTTCAGGTACAGGTACAGGTCCTGACCTGGACCTAATCTTCTGTACCTGTACCTGTACCTGATGTTACGAAAAGGTACGCAGCCCTGGTTTGAGGCATGTGCTGTTGTCTACCAGAGGTCTGCTAAACCTCATACCTCGCCTAGCCTGGGTGCCATCCTCTGTAGTTTCTGCCCGCTCCCTAATGTCACTGTCATGGAAACTACGAAGGATGCCACTGAGGCTAACCTTCGCCAAGAAGATGTTTACAATATTACAAGTGATGAATTGTAAATATTTCTCATTGATAATTATGCAAAAAAGATACTCATTTGAATGAAATACTTCAGTTGATCATATTTCTCCAGCCAATGACAGCCAGTGTTCTTTCTATTTTTTGTAGGTTTTTCTACAGCTAAAGGAGAGCTGGTACGCTCAATTTTGTTCCCCAAACCGCTCAACTTCAAACTTCTCACAGCAGCCTACAGATTTGTGTCGGTTCTTGTTGGCGTAGGTAAGTTCAGTCTGTTTCACTTCAGAAAAAATAAAGCCACTGTGGAATACAATCACAACAACAGCAAAGAAAGTATCATGCATTGACAGAAGATATAAAGAGTGGGACAGTGGAGCTGCCATCCTACCCATACAATACTGTACTGTCCTGCCATACAGTCATACCTGTACAATGTACATGCATATGCCAAAAAACAGTTACTCAAGCAACTGGATATGATTTTGAAAACGTCAGACGTTTCAGCTAGTATCCACTAGCTTTCGTCAGTGACTGAGAGACCAGAGGGGAAAGCAGGTTTATATACACAACCTGTTGATTGATATGCAAATAAAGTGAAGACAAATTTTTGGAAGTCGAAAAAGGAACAAAAGTCAGACAAGTCAAGACAAGATGATGCAAATTAGTCTGAAAGCTCCTGTTATACAGGACAGGAGCTTAAGTGTTGTCTGTCCTCGGGGCTGGGAGTGCCAAATCCCAAGTGCCGGAAAGATTGACCCGTAGCCCCCCTTGCCTGTTGAGGGTGGGGTTGTACATTCTTTCATATATTGCCTCTTTAACACCCCGTTCCCACCAGCGTGTTTCGCGGTCTAAGACATCTGTGGACTCGAGTTTGAAAGAGTGACCCTGGTTGTGTTGTAGGTTTCGAAGTGTACAGGAAACCAACCCACACTGATCAGTACCTGGCTTTTGATTCCCACCACCCTTTGGAACACAAACTAGCAGTGATCAAAACTCTCTTCCATCGTGCAGACAACATTGTCACTTCAGACCAAGCCAAAACGGACGAACAAAGACACCTCCGAGGTGCCCTGGCTAAATGTGGCTACCAAAACTGGACTAAGAAAACCCAGAAGTGCAAACCATTGACCAACAAAAACAAGGCCAACATCACTATTCCGTATGTCCAAGGAGTATCTGAGAAACTCCGACGGATCTTCCAAAACTTCAACATAGCCACTAACTTCAAACCTCACTCAACCCTCAGACAAAGACTGGTACACCCTAAGGACCGACCTCACAAGGGTACCAAGGCGAATGTTATTTACAGACTCAAATGTGAGGAGCCCAATTGTAACAACACCTACATCGGAGAGACAAGTCGACCGCTTAAAGTAAGGTACAAAGAACATTGCAGACCTAGTGCCAACGGCTACTCCTCAGCTATTTTCCACCACCTACAACACAACCAGGGTCACTCTTTCAAACTCGAGTCCACGGATGTCTTAGACCGCGAAAACGGGGTGTTAAAGAGGCAATATATGAAAGAATGTACAACCCCACCCTCAACAGGGAAGGGGGGCTACGGGTCGATCTTTCCGGGATTTGGCCTTTTCGACTTCCAAAAATTTGTCTTCACTTTATTTGCATATCAATCAACAGGTTGTGTATATAAACCTGCTTTCCCCTCTGGTCTCTCAGTCACTGACGAAAGCTAGTGGATACTAGCTGAAACGTCTGACGTTTTCAAAATCATATCCAGTTGCTTGAGTAACTGTTTTTTGGCATATCGTATTACCTGGATGTCTAACCTTCATCAATGTACATGCATGTCATACCATCTACAAAATAGTAAGTACTTTGCATACTAGATGCCATGGGCATGCTGTATAGTTGTAGTGGGTAGGATTACAGCTTCACCTTCAGGATACTTTGCTTCTCTCTCTGATATACAATTTACCTCAGAGATTGTCTAGCAATGCTTGTTACATACCTATACTCGCCCTATAAATAGTTTTGATTTTTTTTAAAATCAATGAAAATAAATGAGCTTTGTCTCATTTGTCATGAGTGATATTCTAAAACTTTTCCACATTACAGATGTGGTATATTTTGTATTTCACAAGTCTCATTTCTTGATTTGATGACATTGTGATTAGGTAGTGTGTGCATGTATGTTACCACTTATATTTTGTATGCCCTATGGACCAGACCAATTGGTATGGGTGGACTGAACAGTTGATTTACGGTCTAAATTCTTTAACATCTGAAATTTGAAACAACTTAGATATTAAATGTAAAAACTAGAAAAGCTTTAAAAAAAAGACAGGCCCAGCCTCAAATAAGAGATGAAGGCCTTGTCAACCTGGAAGTGATTTTTGCCATATCTCAGCAATCCTTGATCCCCAACTTCAATAGTTTACGTTGCCAGAGCCTCTGTAGCACAATCCTGGTAAGTTTGAAGGTCCAGGTGCTTTTCAATTTTAAACGGTAATAAAAAAAATTGACATGCATGAAAGACCCCACTGTGCAATCCGTGACTGGAACTACCTGATCTACATAATTTATTCAGTTGTAAGAACAGTATATTTTTCTTTCATTTGTAAAGAGCTCATTCAGAGTTTATACTCAGTATATTATACATAATTTATTAGTGTTGTTAGTATGTAATCTGACTGCCAACCTCCTCCCTTCCAACTTGTATCCTACTAAAGGTTTAGCATAACAGCATCAAAACTGTATTCTTGAGTTTTATGAATTGGAAACTCTCGAAGGTCATGGATGAAATGTACAAAATTTAGTGTATTGCCTTCATCATGTAAACTCATTGGTATGTTTTGTTTGACAAATGTTCATGTGAATTTTCTTGCTGATTACGTGCCTAACAGTTGCAAATTATAGTCATGTGCTTGGGATGTCTTAATAAAATGTATATTTCCTTTTTTTCCAGCCATGATTGGCTTCACATTTACTGTGGCGTGGATGGCCCTGGATGGGGTAAGTGAAATGTTGCAGCTTTTTGCTACCTTTCCTCACTTCAAGACATACTTGATAATTTCACATCAGCTCAGGACCGACAGAAGATATTCTGTAGGAACTACAATTTTAATATGAACCAAAATAGAGTCTTAGATACAGTAGACTAGGATGTTCCCCACAAAATTAATATTTGTGTTACTAAGAGTTTTATAATAAGGCCATGTTGATTTGATTATATGGATGACATCCTCCGGGAACCCCAAAACTGATGCGCGCGTGCGAATAAAAAAAAAGTTTTGCAAAAAAAAAAGTTGCTTTCACTATGAAATCTACGTCGTGGTCAAGAAGGTGGAACAAATGGCACAGAATATGTTACGGCGAATAATCTACTCTTCGAATTCTTTTCTTTACATTTTTGTCCTTTATCCTTTGATTTTGGTATTCTACGACATTGGTATCGTTTCTAAATGTTTTCCTTGCAACTTATGGTATATTTTTGCTCATTTAGCAACTGTTTTGCACGATTTACAGTATGGTTGAAAACTTTTTTTTTTGGGAAACGGCCGAAAATTCATGCGCGCGCGGATGTCATCCATATAATCAAATCAACATGGCCTTAGGCCATGTTGATTTGATTATATGAAAAAAGTTTTCAACCATACTGTAAATCGTGCAAAACAGTTGGTAAATGAGCAAAAATATACCATAAGTTGCAAGGAAAACATTTAGAAACGATACCAATGTCGTAGAATGCCAAAATCAAAGGAAAAAGGACAAAAATGTAAAGAAATGAATTCGAAGAGTAGATTATTCGCCATAACATATTCTGTGCCATTTGTTCCACCTTCTTGACCACGTAGATTTCATAGTGAAAGCAACTTTTTTTTTTTGCATAACTTTTTTTTTATTCGCACGCGCGCATCAGTTTTGGGGTTCCCAGCGGATGTCATCCATATAATCAAATCAACATGGCCTAAGTAAAAATCTAAGTTGTCAGTATCAGAATATGATTAATATCACCATCAGAATTAAGATGGTCACCATGTAAGGCTACATGTACAATATATGTAAAAGTACTTAGTTGAATGTAAAAGATGTTTTCCTTTTTTGAGGCTGTATTCATCACAGTCACAAAGACAACTTCACAATGAACAAATCCACAAAGCATCTGGTTAACATCATTTGGCGTTGTGGAATTTTTCCAATCACATTCTGCAAAAGTTTCACTACATTTCAACATCTACAATTATACATGGCTTGTACATGTACATGTCACTCAACATTTTCTACCTGTTACAACAAAATTGCAATCAAAAGAAGCAGACTTATCATTGAACAGAGAAGAATATTGATGTTGACAGCTGAATTTTCTTTGTACCAAAAACAGGAAAAAACAAGGAAAGGCATTTTTGGTAAATTGAATGCAGTAAGTTCATTGTAGATGTTAAGTTTACATGCATGCTGTCAAGCACTCACAATTTCTTTTGACATTGTCTTTTCCTTTGTTACATGAAGGAATCAGTTGGAGAGATCTTCCTGGAGGCGCTGGACCTCATAACCATCTGTGTTCCTCCTGCTCTGCCCTCAGCCCTCACCATTGGCATCATTTATGCCCAGAGGAGACTTAAAAAGCAAGGAATTTTTTGCATAAGCCCTGAGCGAATCAACATCTGTGGTCTGCTGGACATGGTGTGTTTTGATAAGACTGGGACCCTGACAGAAGATGGGCTGGACCTGTGGGCAGTGGTACCAACCAAGAATAACAGGTACATGTAGTCTGCCTTTTCATTATGAGTCTGCCCTTTCATATTTCATTAACAGATCATTAGGAGCAGGACTAGAGACTGTTGATGTTTAGGATGTTGTATTTAGTAATAGTTTATGTACTGTGTATTTGTTATGTGTATTTTTATGTGTATCCAGGAAATGGCATGAGTTGTAATTACTGGACAGGTTAAATAGATAAATTGCATTGAAATATAAAGTCTACTTTCATAATACCTGCCACTAACCATAACACCACCAAAAAACAAACAATGACTTAATTTAAAGGCATTAACTAACTGCTGCTTCAATAATTTCTCAGGTATCTTGAAAGTTCATCTGTGTTGGTAGACGTCATTATGCTTTAAACTGTGATTAAACACGATCATGACATGTTTTTATGTTGACACAATTGAAAACCGACTTGGAGCGTTAAAAGTTTGCCAGTATCTTGTTTGTTCCTAATAGTATGTACATGCATTTACATTTGCCACTGTTCGTGGATTGGTAATTTGCAGCAAACCATTCCAAAAGCCTGTAGGTTGTTTTGGAGCAAACTGATCAATATAAATATTAATGCTGGTGTCCGAGTCTTTATGACTGTTGTAGAATACATCATTTCATCTGCATACATGAAAATATCACAAGACTGGAGACATTCAGGCAAACTGTTTGGATTGGTATCACAATGAAAAATTACCATGAACATGGTGGTGTTATGAAAGTAGATGTTACCTGTATTTGATTGTGCTTTTAGTCATTAAAATGCTTAGTAGTATTAAGATGATGAACTTTTTTTCATAAATAGCAGAGTCTATAATTTAGCCTGCATATTTAGTAGCAGTGTGAACATTTGCCACCTGTACATACATGTAGAAAGAACAAACTGTAAAGAGGTGTTTAATTAAGTGCTCTACCCACAGTTTTGCACCTGCCATTCAAGATGTATCCCAACTGCCTTTGGGGCCATTCCTCACTGCCATGGCAACCACTCACTCCCTAACTGTGATTGGTGGAAACCTATCAGGAGACCCTCTGGACCTCAAGATGTTTCAAGCTACAAAATGGGTACTACTCATCACTGAACTACGAATGACTCAACATCGCTTTTCTTACCTTGCAGCTTATCCTAATGTTTCCTTGCTTACAAACATATTTGAAAGATTTTGGAAACTTAAATGCAGTTCCAGAACAAGGTGATAGTGGGCCAAAACTTACGTTGTACGTTTATTCCGAGTACATGCAAAATCTATCTAATGTCCAAAAGTTGTGATCCTAGCATACATGTAACTACATGTATCAGTGCTCTTCCACTGCAAAAAAGTACCATAAGAAGCTGAGAGGGAGGCCAAAATCAAAGGTCTCATCACGAGCTAGCCACCTACCTAGTTTTATGACAATCCATCCAATAAAGCTTCTACGTAATAAGTATTATATCATCATATAGCCAGGTGGTATTGACTATTAAATCAGAAGCCCCCATTTCATATTGATTATGACACCATAATGTCACAGCATGATAGAAGTATTGCAAAATCATCCCAAGTGTGCTTTATTTCACAAGTGTGCTTTGTTGCAGAATAATGCACACTTGAGAGTAACCAGCTTGGTGCATACTACAAATGTTGCTGCAATAAATAGATCTACTGCATGCATTTTTCTGCATTACCTGCCATTTTAAATGTTTTGTTAGACACTACGTAGGTTTTAAAGAAGGAATTCATGTTCACTTGTTTCTGTTTCTGTAGGAGTTGGAGGAACCAGGCAGTGAAGAGAGCACTAAGTTTGACATGTTGGTGCCGACTGTAGTTCGACCTCCACAAACCATGGTCCTGCTTCATTCTCCTGATAAAAGAGAGGTGCTAAACAGATACATGTACTGTTTGTGTTTTCAAACTTACACATTTTTCAAAACCAATGCAGGGATTGTCACAGACTTTGTATACCAGGTTCAAAATTATAATTTGTCAGGTATTACAATTTTAGACTAGAAAGGCAGACATTTGCTTTGGAGCAAATGTAGCGGATGGCTTCACCCCATTTTACGACATGGCAGGGAAAGAAGGAGAAACACAAGGGAAAATAATTCTTTACATTGATATAACTATAGTATGAAGTGACAACCGTTAGATAGCTACCACCTACATTATTGGTTAGGATTTTTAATTGCACAATGCAAACTGCTGATTTTCAAGATAAAAAGAAGCGTTTATGCCCCGCATTCCAATGCTGGAGCAGGAAAGCTTGACATACTTACCAAAACACTTGAATAAAGTTCATACTGTCAATATGGCATGGCTTTGTACAGGTGTAATTGAGTTAACCTAATCAAACTCTAACAACCAATCAGCAAGAAGAATACAGGAAAGCTGCATGCCTATTGGTTGCTTGCTCTGCATGCCATTCTGATGACTCATGCCCAAATATGGTAACACACTGCTATAATTATAGTACATTTTCTATAACAAAACCAAAAGGCTCAAATAAAACCATTTTAAAAGCCTGTATCACAAAAATGAAAAATACACCTGGGGGTATTTGCCCACTCTACATTCTTGCCTAAAATTTCATGTTATTTGGCCTAAAAATGAAGGAGTTGAATCGATTTAAAGACATGGCAGGAGAAGGAGGAGGAGAAGGAGGAGAAGAAACATGCGGAAAAACAATATGTCTTCACCACATAGTGGTGAAGCCATAAAAAGAATATTCAAAGTATACAAAAAATGTATACTTTGAATGTATGATCAAACTGATAAATGTTGAGAGAATGCAGCAGATTCTTTGTTTTTCCATTGTTTTTTTAATGATTGTTAATTAAAAGCTATTGATATATGATTTAAAAAGTTGCCCTCTGTTTTCAGCACCCGTATGAGGTGGGAATTCTTCGTCAGTTTCCGTTCTCCTCCAGTCTTCAGCGCATGAGTGTGATGACACGTACCCTGGGGAGTGACCACATGGTGGTGTACACTAAGGGTGCACCAGAGATGATCATCCAGCTCTGCAAGCCTCACACCAGTATGTGTTTTCCTCGGTTTTGGGGCTATGAGGCCACACCAATTTAATTTCTTGGTTAACGGATTTGCCCGCTTCATTTTTTTCTGATTTGCAAATAATAAAAATTCAGAATCAATTGCAAAATGCTCATATTTTGCCCAGTTGAAAACAGTCCTTTTTTCACACTAGTTGTTGCAGTTATTCTGTCTTTCAATGCAGTGGTATCATTAAAAGTTCAAAATTCGTTGTTTAAATTTTGAACCAGCCTGGTGTGTTGACTTCATGGCTGCTTTTGTACCATTTTAGGCCATAATAGGATGCCTAGGCCAGTTTTTATTTTTTATTTTTTGGCCCGCCCGCTCCATTATTTTTCTAGAAAAATCCGTTAACCAAGAAATTAAATTGGTGTGGCCTGAATTGAAAAATTTGAATTTCTGTCAGGCATTCCAACTCAACATGCTTTTATGATCGCTAGTGCATTCATACATGTACTATATGGACCTAATTTGCATAATAAGTGCAAAGACAGTTAGGTTTCTGAATTCTTCTTGTAACCGTAGTTGAAACACGATCTTTAACATGATATGATTTTGATGTTGATTGTTGAAATTCTTAACGCCTTTTACTGTTTCAGTTCCAGCTGATTTCTATGAAGTTCTAATGACGTACACAGAAAGTGGCTTCAGAGTTATTGCTTTGGCATGCCGGCCTTTGGAAAACAAAGTCAGGTTTTTACAGGCACAACGGATGGAAAGGTAAGATACAGAAGTTACATACTGTAATGGGGCCAATTCATGTTGGATTTTACATGTACATGTAGGTGAAGTGACCTGATTCCCATTGTGAATACATAACGTGTGTCAACGTGGTCCAATGTTCTGTCTTTTCCATCCAATCTGTATCAATTTGCTAACATTTTAACTTGGGATGGAATGATGGTGGGCATTAGGAGTGATGTACATGTATTTGTGACAATATCACAGTTAATTTATGCAATGTATTATGCACAATGCCAATTCAGGACTCATCACTGTGCATGTGGTCTTTGCATCTGGATTTCAAATAGATGTGCATGTATGTACACAGAATATTTTTTTCTGAACATACAGGAATGAAGTAGAGACTGACCTAACATTTCTGGGCCTGATGGTTATGCAAAATGCTCTCAAACCTGAAACCACACCCATCATTCACCAACTCAGGGAGGCCAACATCAGAACTGTCATGGTAACAGGTAAGGTAACCACACCCATCATTTACAACATCAGAACTGTCATGGTAACAGGTAAGGTAACCACACCCATCATTTACAACATCAGAACTGTCATGGTAACAGGTAAGGTAACCACACCCATCATTTACAACATCAGAACTGTCATGGTAACAGGTAAGGTAACCACACCCATCATTTACAACATCAGAACTGTCATGGTAACAGGTAAGGTAACCACACCCATCATTTACAACATCAGAACTGTCATGGTAACAGGTAAGGTAACCACACCCATCATTTACAACATCAGAACTGTCATGGTAACAGGTAAGATTACTTTACAAAGCTATACGTAACAGTTTTAGATTATAGGTTAAGTATATGTTTGTGGCGTCTGTGTGGTGTAGTGGATAGAGCAAGCAAAAGCACTGTCAAGCAAAAGACCCAGGTTCAATCCCCAGGGTTGGACCAAGACATGTCCGGACTTGCACCCAGACGTTGTGCCCTTGGGAAACGCACTTAACACACATTTCCCCCTCAGTTAGAGGGATCCTGGGCCCTACTAGGGTTTGGGTTGGCGTTATAGGAAGAGCATCCAGCCGTAAAAAATCTTGCTTCAAAAAAAGACTTGTACTTGGTGCAAGCACGTCTAACTCCCGGTTGGGGAAGAATGACGTTAAATTTGGTTTTAAAAAAAAATATGACGCAAGCAGTTGGAAAGTGTAGACTGGTTATATTTTGAAACAGGAGACAACATCCTGACAGCTGTGAGTGTAGCGCGGGAGTGTCGGATGGTTTGTCCTGGTCAGCAGGTGGTAGAGGTCACGGCTCTTCCTCCTACCGACAGCACCCCTCCCAACATCACCTACACAGTCTCCACTAAACACATGGAGCCTCAAGAGGAGATAAAGGGGGGAGAGATTGCTGTACAAATGGTAAAGATATTTTGGATTATGTTATTATATTATCAACAAAATTCTTCACATCTTCACATGATGTTAAAACACCATAAGCTTTCATACATTTCAAATGATCCTTTCATTTTGTTATATGTTTTTTAATGTCATAATTTTTACTGTAAATTCACTTTATGTTTGTGGTAGCAAAAGTTTGTGGTCTGAGAAAAATGGACGTTTTCGTAGAGCTACATGTACGTGTAACTGTTATACGTTTGCAATGGCAACGGGTGCAGCAAGAAGAATTTTGTTCACAGTAATGATAAGTTCGCTGTACAGACTGAGGTTATCACAGAAAAAATAAATCCTACTAACTAAATGCTGTTTTATTGCATGGCTGTCAGCAGGAAGATACAGTGGATGTGGATGACTCAGGTGACCAGTTCCACTTTGCTGTGAGTGGGAAATCATTTGCCATCATCAGGAAGTACTTCCCACATGTTCTACCCAAGGTACTGGCTCAAATCACCAACAATATATTAGATAAATTTGTGCTTTTGATTTGAACAGTTTTTGTTTGATTGACATGTATTTGATCCCGATGAATGTCCACAGTGACTGCAATTCGATGTTTTTCTGTTCGTTAAATGTACAGATTACATAAACTCATATTCCTAATTCGACTTGACAAACCTTCCATCGAAAAGCATATCTGTTCCTTTATCTCTACTATAACTGAAAAGCGAGAAGTTGAATTTATGTAATGATAGCTAGTTTTATTTTGTATGTATCTTTTCAACATGTCTTGTTTTGACCTGTACTTAGCCCAGTGTGGCAAAAATGTGCAATAAAGGTCGTCATTCATTCATTAATTTTGGTGCCTGCAAATTATGTAGGATTAAAATGCCTAAGTGCCCTGGTTAGAAGAGATTGTGCTGAAAAAACTTTTATTTTGCTAATGACATATACATTCAATTTTAACATGTATAACAGATGCCATAAGTTACATTGTATTCATACCCTTGCCAACCAAGTACAATTACAGTGAATGATTTTGTTGTCATCTGTAACTTTATTTGAGCTAGTCTTAATTTTCTCAAGATTCACTGTTTACTATAATTTTAATTTTGTCTTAGACCGGAACATTATGTAAAAATTGATGATTAAATGGTGACTGTAATTATTTGAATTTTCAGTTGGCTGTAGGTGGCACAGTTTTTGCCAGGATGTCCCCAGACCAGAAGACACAGCTCCTGGAGGTATACCAGGATTTAGGGTGTGTAACTGTTATAAGTCATTCAGCTGTGACAGCAGTGGTTTTTGTCTAAATTTGTAGATTTGTTCATAAGCATTCAAAATTTTTCAAAACCTGATTTATTTCTAGGCCACAGCGACTTAATTTTTTGGATGACATCCTCCAAAGACCCCCAAACTAGTGCGCGCAGGCAAATAAAAAAAGATCCGGCCAAAAATAAAAATGCTACTAAACCACAGGAATACAAAGCTGGTATTGTGAATGTACGTCAGGACATGGTGATGTATTCGACAAGCCGGCACATGCTGTTTTTTTTGCGGAGTTTATGAATAGGCATTGTAAGTATGTACTGAGGTCTTGAGTCGTGGAGCTTCAGCAGCCTGGGTGCCATCCTCCATAGTTACCACCGGCTCTGTATAATATTGTCACTAGGTACCATACAATACCCAGGCCTAGAGCCAGGCCAGAGCCTTGGAGGACATGATCTTTTTTTTCTTCTTTTTTTCTGAAAATAGGTGAAAATCAATGTGCGCGCAGATGTCATCCATAAAATTAAGTCGTTGTGGCCTTACGGAGGTTTAAGTGTATAAATGGAAGTGTAAAAAACAATTTTTTATGTTAACTCAATATTACCCACATGTTTATAGTGATAGAGGGTTGCACACGTTTGTGTGATACTGGATCTGATACATGAAAAATCTTAGGCTTTATTTATAAAGGCTTCTACTATCATGGAATACCCAGCTATGCTCCCCTAACCTATCGTAAGATGCCTTACGGTGTTTGTGACCATGCTTTATGTGTTCACCATTGTACCCACTATTCTCAAACCTATGATGTACGAGTATTGTGCAATGTGCTGTATGTGACCAGGGCATTAGGAAACATGACCTACAGAATCTGATGTAGGAAGTTTTTAAGGAGCTGACATGTTTGATGCAGCTATAGTCATCAAAAGGCTGGCTAGTGGCTGCTTCAGGACAAGACTTCTAAATACATGACTTAAGGCTTTTGTTGAAGGGTCAAGTTAGGGTTGCAGTAGAAACTACATTTTGTTATTATATTTGTATTGTAGTTTACATGTTCATTTTTACCTCCATGAAAATGCCTGACGTGAATGTGAAGTGACCAGTATTGACTGAGGCCTACATATACGTCCATGCTTGTTGTCGTAAATGTCTTTATTTCATTTTCTTCTATATAGGCACTATGTTGGCATGTGTGGTGATGGTGCAAATGATTGTGGGGTAAAACTTTAATTTGTTTTTTCTATTAAGATTTTATTTCATGTAATGTTACATGTACAACATGTGTATCCAGTATCCTGTTTATAAAATTAATGACAATCATATTTGTTTTATGATTACCCAAGACCAGTCTATCTGGGCTGCTTTTTCCAACAATATAATTATATAATAAGTTAAACCAATGTTTCAACATGAACATTAAGGTTTTTCCTGGTTGCATTAATTGGAGTTTACCAATTATTTTGTGTTTATCTCACTTGTGCTAGTTAAGCCACAGCAAGTATATGGATGACATCTTTTGATCTGCAGACTCCAAATTTGTTACTTTTCCAATGGTCCATTATTTTGATTGTTAAAGGTACATGTATATGTTTTGACATGCTCTGGTACCAATGGTGTTTAGAGCATTCAAAAATGGTGGTAACTGCAGCGTTTCTTGATATTTCATGACAGAGGGCTTGAAATACCTGGTTTCCCAGCTGTGCTGAACAGCCATAATCACCTCTTAAGTCTATATGTCTATTAAATATTAAATATTCAATAGTAATTGTGTACATGTAACATGTTACTTCTTGACTAGGCTCTGAAGCGGGCCCATGCTGGGATCTCCCTGTCAGAGCTGGAAGCCTCGGTTGCGTCACCCTTCACCTCCAAGAAGAACGACATTCAATGTGTTTTGACACTCATCAGGTATTATTTAATTGAACTTGTCATTTGCCCAGTTGATTACTAATAAAGAGAAACAAACGCCTTATATTATTGAGGACATGTCAAGATATAACAGTTATGCTTTGAAATAATTACAAAATGGCACTATTCTTTTTTTACCATCCTATTACATTAAGTATCAGGTGCACCATAGGCCTTGTGAAATGATTTCATAATATTTTATTTCTCCTAGTAAGCTACTAGGTATACTATTTTTATTTAGTGCCTAGTTACCTAGCAGCTTACTAGGAGAAATAAAATATTATGAAATCATTTCACAAGGCCATGCCATCCCAAACTTCCCACTTCCTTTTTGCCTGATTCGAAAGATTTAAACTACCTTCAGGCTGCTGCATTGTAGTTATAATAATTCCCTGAGTGTGTTTCATTTTGATTTGTATTTGATTAGCTTCTTCAGTTTGTGGTAAGGTTGTCATCTGGCTGTTACATGTATTTCACAACTGAAAAGAATAATAATTATTATTAACAGGGGGTGCCCTAATTCCGACCTATGTTCCATGCAAACGCACAGACCTTTGGTAATAGTTTATCTGACCAAAAACCCGCGCAACATGAGATATAATATTGACAGATAAAGATCACAACTATTAAAGCTGTACAGCTGTGTATTTCACTTGAGTGTAGCGCCTTGCACCCAAGCGTAATGGCTCACGAAACGTACGGCAGGTTTTTGGTCATTTTGCCGGTGGAACGTTCTATCGCAACAGGGGTGCCCTAATTCCGATCTATTGTTTAACACAGGTCGATCTGAGAAGAGAGTTTAGAAATTATAATACACAAATTATGACTAAAACAATCTACAACTGTTTTTCTGTCCCAAACAAGTCCTCTTTTTACGATTACGCGACTTGCTCCAAAGTGGCTGTTTGAAAAGCAAAACCTGCATTTTTGACACGCTCGTCAACCCCCGAACAAGCGTCGAATTCACACAGATTTTTCACTCGTCTGTTGTTGGAGTGTAGGAACTAAAACAAACTTTGTGAGCTTACCGATATCAACACAAAAACATTGTCCATTCTTGTGATTATTTTTAGGCACGTGCTCCCATGCATAACGCCGCAACAAGGATTTTTCAAACTAGTTCGGTATTAGGGATGGGTCGGAATTAGGGCACCCCCCGTTACATGTAACGGTACATGTAAGGATTAAAACATTGCTGTTTTCTTGTACGCATACCTGCATTATTTCTGTCTTAGTCCCATGTACATGTATTTCAATTGCAATTTTAATTAAAAGAAACAATAATTATTTTTGCACCACAAGACAGTGATTATGGGTACCTAAATATATGTACAGGGAGGGTCGCTGTGCTTTGGTGACCTCTTTTGGTGTCTTCAAGTTCATGGCTCTCTACAGCATGATTCAATTCATGTCAGTTCTCATCCTGTATGGAGTAAGTAACATCAGATTCTATTTTTTTAATCATATTTTTCATATATAAACAAATAGATACACCAGATCTAGACACAATTTGGCAGTTTTATGCTATGCAAACAATAACTTACAACAGAGATTATGATATACTGGACACAACTTTTTGTACCGAGTTTACTATTTTTCATAATATTATAAAACAAAATCATAAAAACATAAAAATACATGTCTATAATAATGGTTGTTGTGTGCTATATTTTATGCAAATCTCTATTAGTTAACATAGATCCACCAGCTTACAATGTACATACAAAATGTATATCCACCAAAAACAGATCCATTAGGCAGCACTCACATACACAGAATGTGGGAAATGAAATATGAAGCAAAAAACAACAACAATGATTTAAAGTAGATTCCTGATCGAGAATTATAGTACGAAATACAAGGGAGACGGAATTGAATTAAAAACTAAAATACACTCAGAACATCTGTAGTAACAGAATTGCAGAGTTCTGTGTATTTTACTTCTTTACCCAAGTCTGTAATGTATCATGTGATTTTCTGATGGTTTGCTTTGTATTTCATTCCATTTCAGCTTTCTGTACACTCCAGTTTAGATAATTCCAGGAGTGCATTTTACTGGCTTACGTTGCGGTAGAGATCTGAGTGTTTGTTTAGATGTGTTTTCTCAGCAGGATGGCAAATATACTTAGTAGCACATCACCTGGTAGAATACCTTATAATCATAAGAAGAAGGGTGCCTCATGGCATCTGAAATGTTTGTAAATTTGTATCAAACTTTTGTCCACTGGCAGAAAAAATGAAAAAACTAGAGTTCGGAGGACTCATGCCTTCGACAGTGTGATATTGTTTTGGTGGGTGTTGTGTGTATGTATAGTGTAGGCTTTTTGAAGATGATTATTATCGTAGTTATAGTGGTCAGAGAGTCTTTTTGTGAACGAAGCAACATACTATTTACCTAGCCTGTACCATGTCTTTCTACAGAAATACGGAATGTAGAATTCGTCATTTGGTACAGGGGTGACTTGAGCATATGCTCAAAGAATGACATTTGCAACTTTGGCATACATCACTTGAAAATGGTGTGAAACAGGTCTTTTGTGCTATTTTCAGACAAAAATGTACATTTTTGGCTCCTGTGACCTAATATTACAACCAAATGACCTAAAATTTGGTATAGGAGTGCCTTTGACGAATGCCCAAAGAACTATATTCACATTTTTGGTAAACACTACTTTGAATTTGTTTAAAATAAGTTTTTTCTGCTCTTTCCAGACAAACTGCTTTTACAGTACAGATCGCGGGATAAGCATAATCGGGATTCGGGATTTTGTGGGATATCCCGCGGGAGTTTGCGGGATATCCCGCGGGAGATTACGGGATCTCCCGCGGTATTCTTTCGGGAGGCCTGTCGTGTCCCGCGTACCGCGTAGCGAAAAAACTTGGTGCGAGACCCCGAGGTCTACCGCGGCTCCGAACGCCGATGGCGGCGTGCCAAATGTTTATTTTTACGTCCTGCCGGGCGAGCTGTGCCGGGCCGACGGAGTCTGACACCAGTCAACTTTGCTACAGTTTTTATTAAATGGTGGTGAAGCACAGGAATGTACGAAAATAATGTGTATAATGTGTTTTCCACGCAGTTATATTTAAACTGCTATTTTTTTTTCAAAGCTATTGTTCAGCGCAAACTTTAAGAAACTACCGTGAATGAATACAATGTAACGTGTAGTAATCCCTTCGTCTCCGGTGAATTCGGCAAGACTCAAGTTACCAAGAAATATAAATTATGAGGCGTACCGGCAGTATTTTGTGGTTGTTGTGTTTCATAATCTTGTAGCTGTTGAGGTCTTCTCATGGTTAGCTTGCGTCAAGAAGTCTCCGTATTAGTATTAAGAACTGCGACAATTAAAAGCTTGCCCATCAAAATCCCGGGGCGTGCGTCCCTCCCCCCCTCCCCAAAAACTCTTGCATCATATATAACAACGACCATGTCCATAATTTCATGCTATCACCCTGAAAGCGAAGTACTCCCACACGGCTGGCAAAGTTTCTTTCGGTAGGAAAACATTCTACTTCTGTCAGCTGCGGGGTCAGCCAGCTAGATGAAAACGGAATCGATTTTTTAACAGAACAACGCTATAACGTAGCGCCCGTCCAAGACACGGGAGAACCCGAAAAATAAATAAACACGGGAGAACCCGATCTAAACGTGTTTTTATGCAAAATTTGACGCAGATTAATTCGTTCTCAGACCATAAAACTTGAAATTCACTCGGTACACTCCGTGGAACTAGCCTCCTCACATGTGAAAACGTTGTTTTGGGATCAACTCTTTGAGGTCGCAGAACACAGTATTAATGGGTGACCCCCGGGGTCTATGACGCGGGTATAGAAAGTAGTGCAGACAGACCTCTTGCATCCTGGCTAAAGCGACTTATGTGAGAGGTAGCCATGAATGAACTGCACTGTGTGGTAAGGAAAGGTATCGGCTTGTACACCGTATGAGTTGGATTGTGAAGATTTCCCTGTTCGTGTATAAATGCGTGGCATTATGCAACAACGTTCCAGGGTGAGCCGGCTGCAGTTCCGTTGACCCCGGTTGAGGGCCAAATCAAAGTGGTCGTCATTATGTTAAAAAACGATAGCTTTTTTTTTAGAATATACCGTATATTTCAACATCTAAATTGGCCGTGATTGTCTAGTGCACCCTACTATAATTTTTACCGCGTCGAAGAGAGTCACCTCGGGGTGCTTCCATCATGCTAACTGCCTGGAATTTCATACTTGGGGTTGCTGGTGTCTTTTCCAAATTAAAAGTGACCAGTGTTACTACAGTAACGTACGGACCTCCCACGACGCCCATTTCCGAACTTGATCTTGCTATCGTCAACGGTAACTTGCTCGCAAAAAATCGTGAACATCCATTTAAAGATTCTCGAGTTATCTTGTACACAAGAAAAAACACAAAAAACAAAGGTCAACTGCAGTGACATAGAAACCCCCACGGGGCCCATCTTTGAACTTGACCTCGGCATTCTCAACGGTAACTTGCCCACTAAAAATCATGAACATCCATTTAAGGATACTCGAGATATCCTGTACACAAGGAAAAAACACCAAAAACCAAGGTCAATTACAGTGACGTAGGAACACCCCACGAAGCCCATTTTTGGCCTTGACAATGGCCACCCCCAAGACAACTGCCTGCCAAAGATCGTGAACCACGGACCATGCCTTCAAACTTTACCGTGCATAATCTACAAAACAGGCTGAAAGTGATTTCATAGCCTTCTCGTCGAAGGCAAATAGTAATTTAACATTGTCTGGACTCTTGCATCATGTAATGATACATTGTACATGCACATGTAGGTAGGTTACATTAAAGTCTAATAATGAAATTTGCATCCCTGCAAGGTTTTTGCCAACTTGGGTGACACCCAGTACCTGTATCAAGACTTGGTCATAATAACAACAATAGCTTTTGTCAGTGAGTATCATTTTATTACATCAAACGTGACATTGTAATTTATCACACTGTTTACAACATTTTTGCTCCTGTTTCTTCCTCAGTTGTAGTCTTCCATTTCAGTTGCTGTTACCTTGTTATTTACAGAATCATTCTCTATCTAACAAAAAGGTCATGTTTCATGGTACTGGTAGTCAAATGATCATCATGTTTGTTTCTCACCTGTACTACTGTATGGCACGACTCAGGAAGTTTTGGATGGCTTAGTTTGTGTAGCTTACTGACTCAGAAAGCATGTTCTTCCATATTTTAGTGAGCCGTAACTCAGCATATCCAAAGCTGGTACGGCAGCGGCCACCAACTAGTCTCCTGAGGCCCCCTATCCTGTTTTCTGTGATAGTGCAGATCGCCATTCAGTTGGCTTTCCAGCTTGGGGCTTTCTACTTTCTACTAGCACAGCCCTGGTGAGTGGAGTGAATGTCATGATCATGATTAGTCCTCACTTTTATGGCAACTTTTGTGTGACAATTTTTTCTTTTAAATTATGAAGCATTTGGAAGTTCATTCCTTCAACAGATTCTGTTTATAATTTTACAATGATATATGGTTATACACATAAAAGGTATTTGAGGTGACACACATTATTGACATTTCCAAACGTGCAATTTAGGGTGCAATTTAGGTGCAATTTAGGGTGAATGGGTGAGTGAGTGAGTGAGTGAGTGAGTGAGTGTGTGGGGGAGTGGAGGAGTGAGTGGGGGAGTGAGTGAGTGAGGGGGTGAGTGGGGAGTGAGTAAGTGGAAGAGTGAGGGAGTGGGGGAATGATTGGGAGACTGAGTGAGGGAGTGAGTGAGTGGGTGGAGGAGTGAGTGGGGGAGTGAGTGAGTGAGTGAGTGGAAGAATGTGTGAGGGAGTGAGAGGGAGAGTGAGTGAGTGAGTGAATGGGTGAGTGAGTGACTAAGTCGAGGAGTGAGGGGGTGAGTGAGTGAGTAGAAGAATGTGAGTGAGCAAGTGGGGGAGTGAGTGAATGGGTGAGAGGGTGAGTGGGTGAGTGGAGGGGTGAGTGAGTATATTGAGTTATAGGAAGAGTGAGGGAGTGGGTGAGTGATTGGGAGAGGGAGTGAGTGAGTGAGTGAGGGAGTGGATCAGTGAGTGAGTGATTCCTAAGTGACTGAGTGAATGAGTGGGTGGGGGATTGATGTATATTTCACACATGTAGAGTGAGTGTACCACATGTACATGTCCCACATGATGCCTCTCTGTTGTACTGTATGATTCCAGGTTTGTGCCATGGGAAGACTACAGACTCTGTAATGATGGCAGCATGAACGTCACAGTCAATACAACAGACATCAATGCCACGGTGGGCCCCACCTTGAAACCCTGCACTGTGGACTATGAAGATGAAAGTGATCAAGGAGTTTGGACCTATGAAAGTGCTACAATGTTTGGGATAGCAACATTCCAGTATGCAACACTAGCCTTCGTCTTCTCCAAAGGAAAGCCATTCCGACAACCTGTTCACACAAACTGTAAGTAGGAAACTGAATTATGCAATGTCATGTAAGTGAAGTTGGATGTCTTGAAACTAGTTAATATAATATTTGATCATCCTGTATTAAACAAACCCATTTCAAATGATATTTTTGACATCACTAAGAAACGAGAAGAAGCTGAACCTTTGTATTAGTGTAGTTTAGAGCTGTTTGTACTACAAACATGTATATTAACCTTTCATCTGTTCACCTGTACTTTAACACGATAAGGCATGAATGTACAATAAAGATTATTATTATTATTAATATTCCTATAATTACTTTCATGATCTCCATATGCATGTAAGATTGGAAAGGGCTACCAGTAATTTGTAGACAATCAAGCTGACAATTTCATTATATAGTTTAGGAAAATGCAGATGATTTCGGATGAAAATGATGCAGTTGTGCCTTGTTAGGAGTGCAAAAAAATTCAAAGCAGTCATTTGGAGTGAAATATTTGCTTGCAAATGTTACCCATTTGAGTTAGAACAAGTTTACAATGTTCATAATGATTGTACATTTCCTTGTAGGGTTGTACATGTTGGACCTGATCATCCTGACTGCTCTCAATGTGTGGCTTTTGCTCTACCCAACTGAGCCTGTTGCTTATTTTATGGAGGTAAACTTTGTGTCGGTTACATGTACTAATGAGCATGTGGATGACAGTTAGGCCACACCAATTTAATTTGTTGGTTCTCGGATTTTTTCAGAAAAAATATGAAGCGACAGGGAAAAAAAATAAATAAAAACAGGTCCGGTCTAGGCATCCTATTATAGGCTTAAATGCTACAAAATGAGCCATGAAGTCAACACAAAAGGCTGGGTTAAACTTTAAACATTGAATTTTGAACTTTTAATCAAACCACTGCAATGATAGATGGGAACAGGCATGTTTGTGTATGTATGGGTTGTGTTCAGCACAAGGGACAGGCATGTTTGTCTATGTATGGATTGTGTTCAGCACCAAGGACAGGCATGTTTGTCTATGTATGGATTGTGTTCAGCACCAAGGACAGACATGTCTGTGTATGTTTGGATTGTGTTCAGCACCAAGGACAGGCATGTTTTTCTATATTTGTGTTTTGTTCAGCACCAAGGACAGGCATGTTTGTCTATGTATGGGTTGTGTTCAGCACCAAGGACAGGCATGTTTGTTATGGGTTCACCACACCACGAAGTGGTGTGGTGAAACCATATTGCTTTTTCTGGTGTTTCTTCTTCTTCTTCTCCTCCTTCTTCTCCTGCCATTTTTTAAATGGATTCAGCTTCTTCATTTTAGGGCCTAAGGTCCTGAAATTTGGTATGGAGGTACAGTGGGCAAATACCCCTAGGCGTTTTTTAAATTTTTGTGATACAGGCTTTTAGAATGGTTTTATTTGAGTTTTTTGGCTGTGTTATAGCAAATGTATTACTGTGTTAGTGTGCCATGTTTACCACGTTTGGGTATGAGTCATCACAATGGAATGCAGGGCATCAACCAATAGGCATGCAGCTTTCCTCTATTCTTCTTGCTGATTGGCTGTTGGGATTTAACTTGATTAACAACTGCACAGAGCATTTCCACCTGCACAGAGCATTTCTTGCTGATTGGCTGTTGGGATTTAACTTGATTAACACCTGCACAGAGCATTTCCATACTGACAGTATGTCTTTATTCAAGTGTTTTGGTAGGTATTTCAAGCTTTCCTGCTCCAGCATTGGAATGCGGGGCATGAACGTTATTTTTATTCTGAAAATCAACAGTTTGCATTATGCAATTAAAAATCCTAACCAATAAAGTAGGGAATAGCTATCCAACTGTTGTTTTAGTCGTATGTTAGTTCATATTATAGTTATATCAATGTAAATCATTGTTTTCCCTTGTGTTTCTCATTCTTTCCCTGCCATGTCGTAAAATGTGGTGAACCCATCGCTGTATTTGCTCCAAAGCAAATATTGGCCTTTCTAGTCTATATTTGTGTTTTGTTTAGCACCAAGGACGGGCATGTTTGTGTATGTATGGGTTGTGTTCAGCACTAAGGACAGGCATGTTTGTGTATGTTTGGATTGTGTTCGGCACCAAGGACAGGCATGTTTGTCTATGTATGGATTGTGTTCAGCACCAAGGACAGGCATGTTTGTGTATGTTTGGATTGTGTTCAGCACCAAGGACAGGCATGTTTGTCTATGTATGGATTGTGTTCAGCACCAAGGACAGGCATGTTTGTGTATGTTTGGATTGTGTTCAGCACCAAGGACAGGCATGTTTGTGTATGTATGGATTGTGTTCAGCACCAAGGACAGGCATGTTTGTGTATGTATGGGTTGTGTTCAGCACCAAGGACAGGCATGTTTGTGTATATTTGTGTTTTGTTTAGCACCAAGGACAGGCATGTTTGTGTATATTTGTGTTTTGTTTAGCACCAAGGACAGGCATGTTTGTGTATGCATGGATTGTGTTCAGTACCAAGGACAGGCATGTTTGTCTATGTATGGATTGTGTTCAGTACCAAGGACAGGCCTGTTTGTGTATGCATGGATTGTGTTCAGCACCAAGGACAGGCATGTTTGTCTATGTATGGATTGTATTCAGCACCAAGGACAGGCATGTTTGTGTATGCATGGATTGTGTTCAGCACCAAGGACAGGCATGTTTGTGTATGCATGGATTGTGTTCAGCACCAAGGACAGGCATGTTTGTGTATGCATGGATTGTGTTCAGCACCAAGGACAGGCATGTTTGTGTATGCATGGATTGTGTTCAGCACCAAGGACAGGCATGTTTGTGTATGCATGGATTGTATTCAGCACCAAGGACAGGCATGTTTGTCTATGTTTGTCTATGCCACAACACTAGGGACAGGCATCAAGAAAAAAGATCCATTGACAGATTTTTTAGTTAAGCTACACACATACAATTGACAGTACAGTACAATTGGAAAAAGAAACAGGTGGACTATTTTTGAACATGACCTACATTTCGAAAATGGCTACCCACGTACCAATGATGAAAAAAGATCACCCACAAATATTCCATTTCTAACGTTGACCTGCAAACCCTTCTGATGAAGCTTCACTCACTTCTACATTCTACAGCTCTCCCAGTTTCCTGACTTCACCTTCCGCCTGTGGCTACTTGTTGGAGCTGCGGCAAATTTTGTGATATCCTGGCTGACTGAGGTGGGCATGCTGTTGTCTTATTATTGCAAACATTGTACGTTAAATACAGTGGAAGACGAAATGCATTTTATCTCAAATTTTACCCTCTATAGCAATGAACGAAATGAAGTCTTTGAGGTAGCCTCCAAATTCTACCCAAACTTTCACACATATACAAATGAAAACTACTCTCCTCTTAACATCCGAAAGCCCACAAATAGATAGATAGAATAGATAGAATGGTTTATTTCAAATTGGAAACTCCAGACATACACAATTTCAATTACCATCACATTGACAACAGACTCGCAGGCAGCCATACTGGCTGCCTGAATTGCTCCGAGGTCACAAAATGTCATTAAAATATGGGTATTATTGTTAAAAATTATTACATATTATTAAATATTGTTAAAATTTATAAATCGTAAAATACTCCTCTGCTTTAGAAAATGGATTTATAGTCAATATACATGTTAAACGTTACGCAGTAAAAAAAGGCTGTCGTAAAACATTTGCAACAGATTACTCTTACATTGCCGTTTTAGAGTTATTAAGTAACTTAACCATGTATGGTAGTGCGCTGTTTCTAAAGCGTTCGGTTCTTGTTCTAAAACAGTCAATCTGGTTACTGGACCGTGTTGTACGTCCACTGATGTCCCCACGGCGGGGAGGGAACCAATGCCGGTAGTCGGGAGATTGTAAGAGTTTTTTGGCAAAAGTCAAGCAGAGGTGGTCTCGCCGTCGTTCCAAAGTCTCGAGGCCAAGTAGGAGACAGGCGTCAGCATAGTTTGTGTAGTTTTTGCCAAGGATAGTTCTGACGGCACGGCGTTGGATTCTCTCCAGCTGGTTACGTTGTGCTTGTGTAAGGCCTGGATGCCACGCTGGTACTGCGTACTCACACACTGGTCGGACGTAGCTTGTGTAGATTGTGAGTAAGTCCTCTATAGATAATCGGAAAGTCTTCAGTTTTCTAAGTAGGAACAGCCTCGTGCCGCCTTTCTTCACCATGTGTTCCACATGAACGTCCCATCTGAGGTCAAATTACAAAAAAATTGGATCCTTTGTCTTCCTCTGTCTTCAAAAAAGAAGTCAAACCCAGTAGTTTTTACTAGTAGTTTCTTAGTAGTTAGTAGTTCCACGTGCACTAATTATCTGTTTTTATATCAAATGTTTCTTCTGTTCATGCAATTAGCCCTCGGGCATGAATTTGCAATAAAAGTTATTATTATCTGATGTGTTTTGTACGGTGTTGTAACCTTAACATGTTGTCAAGATCTCAGCATTTGAACTTAATGGTGCAATAAATATTCATCTTCTTCCCTCTTACTGCATAGGTACTGTTAGCAGACAACAATGCTCTCTGGAAGTGGCTAACGTCTTCTTACCACAAACACCACAAGAAGAAGTACCAGATTTTGCGAGAGGAGCTCCTTTATGATAAAGACTATGGCCTGCCAGTCGGGGTTATACGTCCCCAAGGCACAGGAAAAGAAATCAATTCCAATGTTGGTCATGTTGGAGGTACACGTAGTGGAAGTATTGATGAAAGTGATGATATGGAGAATTCAACATATTTGTAACATTTTGGAATCAGCTGCATCTGACTGTGGATTTGTTTGGGTATATGATGGCAGCATCTATTTTTACTTGCATTTCTGTAATACTGCTGTAATGTATTGTAACTGTCATTTACTTAGATCTGATATACATTGAAATTGTAATGGCCGAGCCAAAAGAGCAATTGTACTGATTGAGTTTAACCATGGGGACAGTTCCTATTAGCTACTGTGCAGTACTGGTTGTTCCAGGATGACATTTGGTGTCTGCTATTGACGTATCTGTTTTTTTTCCCTTTCACTTCATATTTTTCATGAAAATATGTATGGACCAACAAATAAAATTGGTGTACGAAGTCATTTTATACAATATACCTAATATGAAATATGCACTGCCAGATATAAAATTTCATTGAAATTTCTCATTAAGTCATCATACATCATCATGGCATTTTTTTACAATTTGATTTTGAATATACAGCTATGTTAATGAGTGCAATAATGTTTTTGTTTGTTTTTTTTGTTTGTTGTTACCACAAAACAAAAATGATTAAAAAATTTTCAAGCAAAAAAGAATTCCATCTGTAAAATGAGGAAAGGCTAGAATTGTCATGAACACGTGTTGTATATAATATATAATGTAAGATGTAAAATAATTAGCATATTTTTACTGAGGAAATGTAATAATTTTACCAACACTCCACCCATGACATGTAATTAGGACAGAGATCTCTGCAGGCTCGTCTTCAAGTTGTTTTCACAAGAAGATATAGATTTCATCGACTTATAGATTTAAGTGAAAAAAAGATCAGAATGATGCATTTTGTTTCAATTTGATGTTACAGTAGTTATTGAAAAAGTCCACTGATAGATACAACGTGCATGTGCATTTTGTAAATACCCATCAAGGGAATCTTTCCCTTGCACTGATTAATACTGGTTGGCATTCAGAAGCTGGGATTTTGTGTACTAATTTTGAGTAAGTCTGCTGGGTTCTCTTTTTTCTTCCCAATTTGCAAACCTTGTTGTGAACTTGTGTGATGTACGAATGAGCCAGCCTTAAGTTTGATGAATGATGCTGCAACTGGCTACACTCCAATCAGAGGTTCGGCCATTTTAGATTTTGTTTTCTTAGGTATCCTGGCCAAACATCTCTGCTTGGAGAGTAGCGACAGACATCAACAGGTAACATACAGTCAGGCAGGTACTGTTACAGTAACAGATCCGTGTTGATGTGAAGCAATACAAATTTGAAGTCCATCAATATCTCTTCACATTCAATGTGCCATGTAATGTCTTCTGTGAACAAAATTTTAAGAGCAAATGTCAGATGATATTTAGTAATATATAAGTGTGCAATGTGAAAACAAAGTTGGTGGACGATATATAAACTCCCTGGCACTTTTGATCAATTGCTTACGTCACGTATCAGTGTTTGTAAACCGTAACTCTCGCGAGATCACGTTGTGAAGTGATTGGTCATTAATTATCCTGATGAAGGCGACAGTGGTCGTCGAAAATTTGATCGCTCTGTAACCCTTGTGTTGGAATAAAGTTCAATGTTTTACTATTTAAGAAGTTGGTGGTTTACAAGACGAATTGCATTGTCCAGGAACTATTTGCACATGTCCATTTTGCAGTGAAGTTCCAAGGTGTGGCTGGTACGATAATTGAAATTTCTGGGGTGTTGCTTGAATACAAGTGTGCAACTAAGTTGCATTAGGTAAGGAAGGAAATGGTGACATGCATTATATAGACGTATGGCTTATATAAAAATTAAATACACGTCAACTAGAACAGTTTTTTAAAATTACAGTGAAACAGGAGGTAGGGTTTTGGGTGTTCGTAGTGCGTGCCCATCGTTATTTGCATATTCAGCATGTTGTCAGTGTAACTTACAGACTGAGGTCTGTATAGAGTGTGATGATATGTGGGTAGGTCTTAGGATGATGGTCCATTTTGGGTACTGTGGAATTCTATTGTTTGAGTGTTTTCCATGCAACTCTTGTCCCAGACATTTTATGTAGTCGTCATTTTAGATGTTACTAAGAAAAATTATGGTGTTTTGCCCCCGTATCGAACCCGTGAGTACTGCTGCAGTACTATAAAAGCCACTACTAAAAACCTACTTAAAATTACCATGGAAGTTCATCTGTGTTGGTAGTAATCATTGTACAATGCTGAACTTTATTCCAACACAAGGGTACAGAAGATTGCAAATTTTCAATGACTGTCGCCTTCATCAGGATAAGAAAAGACCAATCACTTCTGAACGTAAACCCAGGAGAGTTGCGGACACGTGACCTTATTCACATGAGACTAGATGGATAATTATGTGACTCTCAATGGTTTATGTTCGGAAGTGATTGTTCATCTCTTATCCTGATGAAGGCGACGGGTTGATTAGTACTGGTACTTCAGTACAGACTGAGCTAAAAGTTTTTTCCAACACAAAAATTTGCACACTGGATTTTAGAAAATTTCATGCACAATTTTTTAGCCTTCTACCAATACAGTTACCATCTATCATCATGGATGAACTTCCATACCAACAGTGTTTCCTATCCTCTGTTGTAGTCTTACTGAAAGATGCAACAAAAGATTAATGATCTGAAGAAGATGGGATCATGTGATTCATGGCTTTAATGTCATACATTTCTTGTGCACATGTACATGTACAGCCAACAGCATGATGTAGTTGGATTCATCCTAAATTGTAGCAGCAGGCTTTGCAACCAGAATTTACAAACAACTGAAACCTGCTACAAGTGATTGACAGAAATCACAAAAATGACCTTCATCAAAAGTGATCTACATTGTAGCATCACTGTCCATCTTCAACTGGCATAGTTTTAGAAAAACCAGAAAAAAAAAGTTCTGTTTTGTTGACCCTACTGGTCATAATATGGAGGAATGATTTCAAACTGTGAGGGTTAATATCCAACTGAAGGTGCATTATCATAATAGCCTGGGTGCCATCCTCTGTAGTTTCCACTAGTTCAGCACAAAGTACCAAATTGAGTGTAGTTTTTTAAGTGTGATGCTCCCTTTCCACCTGATCTTTGTGTTCTGTTTAAATGCTACCACCATTGTGCTGACATAGCTGATGATGTTACAAATTTTGGATTTCACAGTTTCTACTCAATATGCACAGCATGTTTAGAATCATGATTTGGAGACATTTATAGCTTTGTAGTTGGCAGAAACTAGTGACTTCCAACAAATAATATTTAGAACATACAGGACAGCATACAATATACATGTAGCTGGGAACGGCTGAAGTAGATCTGAGACATTTTATGATAATTGGCCACAGTAATGAACAGTTACTGTAGGTTACAATAAGATATCAATGAGCAGATTGCAGTTGGGCCATGGTCCTGTGACTTGTGGGACCCACATACATTATACAAGACCTTTTAGTGTCCTGAAATAAAAACTGGACATTGACTTTTAGAATTATGATGAAACTTATTGAGCTATTCTATCTTGATCAAGAGTCCATACAAGACTGTGGCCCCTCGTTCCTTGGTGAACCATTCTATTTCATTGTTGTCAAACTTTGGATCAATGGGTTCATTGGCACCGATGGTTTGAGGCCCTGTCTGATAGCAGCCAGGACGGATGCACACCTGGAAGGCCACCCTGGCGTGATGGGTCACCTTTGTCTTTGGATCAATGAATCTGTGGGAGAGAATTAATTAATATTATTATAATTTGGTTTAGATGGTGACAGACATGTAACATGCAGTACTACTCGTGAAGTTAAATTAAATACATTCTGATGAACACTTACATGTAGTTTACCAGTTAACATACTATACACTGTTAAGAAACCATGTACTACATGATTGTACTGTGTACATGTGAATGTAATTGCATGCAGCCCAAACTGTATCAAAATCTTGTCCTTGGAGTAAGCTTGATGCATCACATTAATTTTGTGGCAAAATACACACGTAGAGTGTTACTTGAGCATACTAAACAGAAACAAGGCAAGATTAGGCCACACAGATTTAACTTTATGGATGACATCCTCTGAAGACCCCCAAACTAGTGCGCGCAGGCGACTAAATTAAAATTCCGGACAAAAATAAAAATGCTACTAAACCACAGGAATACAAAGCTGGTATTGTGAATTAGCGGCAGTACACAGCGACGTACATGAATATGACAAGATGGCACATACTGGCTTTATGTGGCATTTCTGAATTGGCACTGTACGTGCATGTATGTACTGAGTTCTTGAGTCGTGGAGCTTTGGTTGCCTGGGTGCTGTTCTCCAGAGTTACCATCGGCTCCGTATTGTTGCTAACTACGATGGACTACTCAGGCCTAGAGCCAGGCCAGAGCCTCAGAGGACGTGATCTTTTTTTTTTTTTGAGAACAGGCGAAAATCAATGTGCGCGTGGATGTCATCCATAAGATTAAGTCAGTGTGGCCTTACTTAATAAAAATGGGGAGCTCATGAGACATACTTGTAGCGCTGAGCGTACGTATCATGTCCAGCATACTTCACTGTGGGGGACAGGAAGATCTGGGTAACATCTGCAGTCTGAGGTTTGTTCTCATCATTGGAGTGCCCCTCCCTGTCTGGCACTGCAACCCTTCCAGTCATCATGATGTCTCCTGGAAACATGTACTTCACAGTAAATGAACGTACAAAAAGCTAAAATTGAATGAAAGGAGGGTGAAACTTCCAAAGGTGCAACATGAAGCACACCTTTTGTACAAGGCAGGCAAAGGTTATGAGTAAGGGCAAGATCTGTTCTGTAAAAGCCTGAAGAAAACCTCTGTCCAAATCTACTTTAACTTATCAAGTGGAATTAGAACTATATTACATGTAACATCAATGATTATGGCATTACACTGTAGTCCTCCCAGACAATAACCCAAGTCAGATTTTACTATTTTTAGGTCATATCACATAATTTTTATGAAATCGTTATCATCATCGTTGGCTTTTGTAAGGATGTTGGCAAACAAAAGTTCAGCTATGAAAATAACCAGCTACTACACATATCGGTTATGTACAAGCAATGTTAGTGTAGCTTTCTTTAATCAATATGCACATATCCTTTTAAGATGATGATGGTTAGCATATTCTGTTTAATCATCATTTTCCTCTTCCAAAATTACACAATGTTACAAGTACTAAATTCAAAGATCAAAATTCTTTCTACTGGAAGCATTTACTGATTTATTATGCAAATGCTGTCCACATAATTTATGTCTGATGATGTTTACCTCTTTATAACCTAGTACTTATGTTGCTGGTATAACATTTCCATTATTTAGCACTACGATATGTAACTGTTACAGCACTAACAAATTTCAACACACTTCTGATGTAATTAGGTCATAATTAACAAACTTAATAAATAGAATTGATGCTTGTCTTACCTGGTTGAACGTTACCTGGTATGAGAAGTTCTCCGCTGTCTAAGATTTTCCTAATGGCAGCGACAGACGTCCCATGAAAGGCGACGTGCCACTTTTCAAACACATTCAGCATCTCTGCTCTGGGAGGTAATCTGGAAACCAAGCATATCACATGGACACACGATTTCCAACATCTTCAGATTCCAAAATGGAATTTTGCGGAGTTTATGAATTCTAATATTTCTACTGAGATCTTGAGTCGTGGAGCTTCGGTAGCCTTGGTGCCGTCCTCCAGAGTTACCGCCGGCTCCATATTGTCGCTAGGTATCAAACACTACCCAGGTGTGGCCTTACTAGTATTACTAGTAATCTCCGAGCAGATTTTTCTGGAGCCATGACAGTATATATCCAATTAGAAAAACAGTATCCAAAGGGCTACTGAAAATATAACAGCTGACACATAATTTACAAATACATGAACTATATTTTTATCAACATCCAATTGCTGCAAGACTGTACATGAATACAGTATACAGTATACTTTTTTTTAGTATTACATAAGCTTGAAATTTTCAAATAAACCATTCATTCATTCCCATCATGAAAAAGGAAAAACAAAAACTTTCTTACCTCAGTGCAAATCTGCTCCATCCGAAGGGCAGTGCATAATCTCTGGGAGGATCGCCTCTCTTGACATACGGCTCATCCCCACGCAGCTTGTGACACGTCTCACAGTAGCACAAGTTGTACTTGGGCTCTGGGTTAAAATAACCCTCTGTGGAAAATGACAACAACAGAATGATTATGATGGGATAAATTAAAAACCTTATTTATGATACATGTACACATGTACGTTAGTGATAATCATGGTAAACATTCGTAAGAAAATTCAAACTCTACTACTGGATCAGTTAACGGATTTATTTCCGGACGTTTCGAGTGACATCCATCACTCTTCTTCAGCGTCACAAATGAACAGAGAACCGATTCACTCTTATATACAAGTAACTAGAAAAACCGGTTAAACAACAAGGTCCGTAAGAAGCTTTATCATGTAAAAGAACGGTTCACTCAATGTACAGGAATTAGAACTAGAAAAACCTGTTCAACAACCGTAAGAGTCTTTGTCATGTAGGGAAGGTTCCTATGGTAAGAAATTACCATAGGAAAAAGTTACTGTCCCTTGGGCTGTGGCAGGGCGGGGTCCCATGTGCTTGAGAGTTCAATGCGCAGTCCCCCCTTCCTGTTCAGGGTGGGGTTGTAGATGCGCTCATAGATGGCCTCCTTCACTCCGCGCTCGTACCAACGTGGTTCACGGTCGAGGATGTCGGTTGCCTCTAGCTTGAAAGAGTGTCCCTGGTTGTGTTTGGTGTGATGGTAGATAGCAGAAGAGTAGCCGCTTGCTGTAGCCCTGCAGTGTTGTTTGTATCTCTCCTTCAGAGGTTGGCTGGTTTCCCCGATGTAGGTGTCATTGCAGTTAGGTTCCTCGCATTTGAGTCTGTAGATCACCTCTGACTTGATGCCTTTCTGTACGCGGTCTTTGGGGTGAACCAGGTTCTGTCTTAGGGTAGAATAGGGCTTGAAGTTGGTGCCGATGTTGAAGCCCTGGAGGATGCGTCGCAGTTTCTCCGATATTCCTTCGATGTAAGGGATGGTGATGTTGGTAGTGTTCTTCTTGTCGAGTGGTTTGCTTCTTGGTTTCTTAGACTTGTCGGTAGGTTGTAGGGCTTTGTTGAAGGTCCAGGTTCGGTACCCACACTTGTTAAGGGCGTTCTTCAGGTGGCTGTGTTCCTTGGACTTGGCTTCATCTGAAGTGATGATAGTGTCCGCTCTGTGGAAGAGGGTCCTTATGACGCCCATATAACTTTTTCCTATGGTAATTTCTTACCATAGGAACCTTCCCTACATGACAAAGACTCTTACGGTTGTTGAACAGGTTTTTCTAGTTCTAATTCCTGTACATTGAGTGAACCGTTCTTTTACATGATAAAGCTTCTTACGGACCTTGTTGTTTAACCGGTTTTTCTAGTTACTTGTATATAAGAGTGAATCGGTTCTCTGTTCATTTGTGACGCTGAAGAAGAGTGATGGATGTCACTCGAAACGTCCGGAAATAAATCCGTTAACTGATCCAGTAGTAGAGTTTGAATTTTCTTACGAGTATCGTTTACCTGGATGTCTAACCTTCATCAACGTGCATGGTAAACATTATTTGGCAAATGGATGAGAGAAGAGATCCTGTAGATATAGATGTACATGTAGCACAGCAATTTTTGTAACACTTGCTCCTTCTATCCTTGTACCTCAGTTATCTAAATTAGTGCATTTGGCCCATGTAGGCCATTGTAGGGTGTGAATATGCAATATAAAGTCCATTGTAATTGTCACTAAGACTAAGAGCATACAGTCATACATACATATATAGTACATAGTTACATAGTACATATGAATCTGTTTAAAATGAATCTGTTTGGGTAAGAATTAACAGAGCAGACTATATGTGAAGTTAAACATTATGCATTTGCGGTAAACATTAAAAAAAATAATACATGTATGTATGCATGTATTTTATTCATTTTAAACAGAATTCATTTTACTAGTAGTACTTGTCTAGTATATGGTAAGGAATCCCTCCTGTTATAAAATTGTAACATGATCTATGAAACGTCTAACGGACATTAGATATGATTTAGACATTGCTGAACAAAGGCCAGTCAGAAGTAGACATTCAGTAGACATTTTATTGAAAAACAACATCAAAATAACCCAAGGTGGACATTTTATATCCATAGTCTCTTCACACGTCAGGTAGGGACACCCCTAGGAGACAGTCCTTTGTTTAGCACAATGCGCACTTATAAAGATATTAGCATCTGTCCGTTAATTAATTGCATCCCACCCTCTAAATTGCCTTGGCTTTGTGCAGTGCTTTTTATATGAATGCCAGTTTTCACACTTTTTTCTAAAGACATTCTGACAGACACCTCATGAACAATGGAAAACACAACAAGCAAGTCCTCCCCAAAAAGACCTGGGAAAGACATTCTTACAAATGTTTTTAAAATGTCCGGAATTTTCGAGAATGTCCAGTGTCCGTTAGCCGTTTTATAGACATTTTTGGCTCTACCAGTGATGTTTCCTCTTCCGTTCCAAACACCCAAGGTCATGTGAAGTCTATCACCATGGTAACTGGTGTTGGTTTACCGGTACATCATGCTGCAATTTTATAGCAGGAGGGATTTAGACTCCTTACCATATACTAGTACATGTATATGAATCTGTTTGGGTAAGAATGAACAGAGTAGACCATATATGCGAGGGACGGACGTTAAGCCATGCAGTGAGTGAGTGAGTGAGTGAAACATTATGCATTTGCTTTGTAAATGTTACCTTAATTTCTAGTATAGTTTATCTTTGTGTTCAACCACAAAACTATGGGACTAAAAAGTTAGATATAGAATTCTGCAGCAGGTTTAGTCCCTTACCTGGTAGTCCAAGGCAGTTCTTGAATCTTGTGCAGAGGTTTTTGTACTCACAGTTGCGAACCACAGCAGGTGTGATGGGCGGGCTGCCAACAACACTCTCCTTCATACCTACCAAAAAATAACATTATTAATAAGGCCACGCCAATTTAATTTGTTGCTTCTTGGATCGCCCTGTCCATTTTTTTAAGTCTCTTTCCAGCTTTCATCTGCTAGTTATGTTATTTCCAGCTTCCATAGCTGTTCTGAGGGAAGGTTGGATGAATACTTACCATCCACCATGTCTGCTTTCTCTCTGTTGTCATTCTCAATCATATCATCTCTAATTATTGTAATCTGAAACACACAAAATGGAAGTACTTTGAGAGGCAGCAAGGTATTCAAGAGTCGTGAGGATGCATAATATGCAATAAAGGATGCTGAATTCAAACTTATCACAACTTGAATGATGAACTGGATCATAACTGCATGTATCTGGTAGCTTCATGATCAAGACAACATAAGACATTATGCATGAGGCTTTGTTGATTTATATAACAAGTTATGGATGACATCTGCATGTGCATGACTTTGTGTCTGTTTCCAAAAAAAAAGTTTTAAATTATAAAGAATATTCAAATTAAAAATTATATTGGCAAATGATATGTGGAATGTCAACATCAATTCCAAAGGAAAAGAAAAAATGTTAAGAAATGAAAAGTCTATTAGTAATTATTTGCCATTATGTGTGTTTAGTCATGTGTTCAACCTTCATGACCACATGAGATTTCATAATGAAGGCAACCTTTATTTTTGCCAGACATTTTTTTATTTCCATGCTCACATCAGTTTTGGGGTTCCCAGAGGATGTCATCTATCTATAATCAAATCAACATGGCCTAATATAATATATAAAAAAAATGACAGTAGGACCTTATAACAAACAAACTTGAGTTTTACCTGCTCACACTGACCATATAGATCAATGACCACATAGCATGGCTGAGGGATGTCATGGGCAGCCACGCCCTGGTCTACACCATTCACAAACAGATGGAAGCATCCATTCAGGTCTACCATCACTCCAACAAGATGGCCGACATGGAGACTGTCCAGGTTTGGACCATACTGTTCCCTCACCTTTCCATAAGACAGGAAAATATGCAATCAGGCGTCTAGTTCTACATTGTGTTCTTGTGAATTGGGCACAGCGCATACATACATTGTATTCGATTGAAAATATTCAATGTAAATCAAATCTTTTAAAAATCTTTCCTAAGGCCACACCAATTTAATTTCTTGCTTAACGGATTTGCCCGCTTCAATATTTTCTGATTTGAAAATAAAAATAAAAATTCAGAATCAACTGCAAAATGCTCATATTTTGCTGAACAGTTCAAAACAGTCCTTTTCATCCTAGTTGTTACAGCTATTCCATCTTTCAATGCAATAGTATCATTAAAAGTTCAAAATTCATTGTTTAAATTTTAAATCAGCCTGGAGTGTTGACTTTATGGCTCCTATCGTACCATTTTGGGCCATAATAGGATGCCTAGGCCTGTTTTTATATTTTTTTTTCGCCCGCCCGCTCCATTGTTTTTCTAGAAAAATCCGTTAAGCAAGAAATTAAATTGGTGTGGCCTAATGCTTCCCTTTGTCATCTAAACATCTATAATGAATGTCATCCTTGTTCAGGCAGCAAAATTCGGTTTCTTCAGGTGTTTAGGGTAACTTGGATCCAAATTGACGAAATTATCTAACTTAATTACTAGTAATATAAGGGCAGCCAAATGCAATTTCAGGGCAGCAAACAAATCTGGATGAGGAAACCTGTTTGATATTACCATTTACTGCCATTTCTGTCCTTATTTCATACATAAAGCATTTGAAAATGGCCCCAACTCAAGCTACACTACCAGGACCGTAAAATTTAACGAACTTTTCGGTAGCGTGTACACGTACACGGCGAATGCACGATCGTGTGTTCGGCGTGTTTACGTTTGGGGTGGGCGGGATTTTGGGGGCCAGTAGGGCGGGGAATATTCAGAATATTCATGTTTCAGGCACCGTGTACACGGAATATTCATGAGAATATTCATGAAACAGCACGATTTACGGCAAAAAAAACAACAACGCATCGCCGCGCCAAGGCAACTGCGCCGCATGCGCAGTGTTTTATTTTGGCAGAGATGACGTAAATACCGTGTAGAATCCTTTCATATGAAGCTAACAACAAAATACAAGTACCATCCAAAACAACTAGATTGCCCAGTAACACAGTCTACATGATTATTTTGAGCAGGAAGTGCGATTCTGCTTCCTTTCATCGACCATATTTGAGCGAGCGATGATGTACGAAGTCCCTCCCACCGGGCGCACGTTCTCATGAACGTCTCCCGCGCCTTTGATAATACACATTTACTGTACCACGCCTGCGAAGGGAAGAAAAAGCAGCAGCCGCTTTGGTAGTTTTATTCACGTGTGTCCGACACTGAAGTTCTGATAATACCTGTATGTGTCTTACCACGTTTGCAATTTATGCCAAAGTCTCAATATCTAAAAAAAATGCATATCAGCCTCGCAAACATCAACAAATCATTCAAAAAAGCAACGAGTCCTTCGCCCACACGGCGTGCACGCGCCGTGCGCACGGCGTATTTACGGTGAGATACTGAACACAGACAGAGTACGTGCAGTAAATGAGCTTTAATATAGGGCGTGGTTTCGCTTCAATAGCAATAATTTCCCTATCAGCATTTGTATTCTAAAATTACCATGATACTTGTTTTAAGTTATTTTCATGTATCTGTTGACAATTTGTGGATAATACATGGGATTAGTAGCGCAGCGGCTACAAGCCGTGGAGCCGAGTTTATTCAGATTCGAGCGCAATCAACTCGTTGGAAGTTGTTGGAACGACTAGTTGGAAGAAATGATAGTTGCGTGGTGTTGGAACTTGGAGAATGATTGCTGCAAGGTTGAGAATTAAACAAAAGCCGACAGAAAAACTGGCAGACATTTTGCCACAAAAACGTACGCCACAAAGAAAGATCAATGACCGTGCCTAGCGAGTCGAAGTCAGCGGCGTTATAAAAATTTTCTGCAACTGCTATGCTGAAGCTACGATTTGATCATGAGCGCTGTGACAAAAAAAATAGCGGGGTTTGACACTGTTTGTTCCTGAATAAAACAGAGCTTGTAGATTACGTGATACGCCTGTGATTTTTACGTCCATGCTTTGGCCAAGTCTATTCAGTTTATTCGTTCACTATTCCCACGGCTGCATGTACTTGATTGACAGGCGGTTCCCTTTGAAAAAGTTGCCGCCGGCAGCCGTCGGCGCCCCAGAGTCTGATCGGCCTACGGGCCGAATAATTCAATTATCTGAGCAGCCAATGAGCACTGAGAAAAATGTTTCGTCCATCTTCGCTGTTAAGTCGATCTTCACCGACTATAATCGAGGTTCTACGAAGAATCCCGAAATTTGTCGAGTGTATACAGCGGTGTTTTCAGCTTGTTGCAGACGACAGGATCGCAAGACAGATGATTTGTGACATTTCAGAACCGAGAAAAATCTGCAATACACTGATATTTCTGCATAAAATTAACGAATATTTAATGTACTATGGAAACGTCAGTCCTTCATTCCGTGAGGCTGAAACAGCTATGTCAGACTATTATGAACCAATTATTTCCTGTCGTGGATATTCGCCGTGAATATTCGACACGTTCTGGACTGTGTACTGTGTGTGCCGCGAGTAAAACTTTCAAGCGAATACACAATAGTTCTAGAATTGCAGTGCAGCACCATTCTAGAAGTTTTACAGGGTGATCAGATTCCACTCGATAATACTAGCTTGACACTGGATTCACGCTTGCGTCCGACCCGCAACATGAGAAAAATCATGACTCATTGTGAGATACCGTAATTTAAAAAAAAGTAGAGCTGCCGAAAAATTTTACTTACCTGTGAAAACAAGCAAGCTCCCACTGAAATCACCTCTTTTCACATTTTGGGGGGACACTACTTACCTCTAAATTTATTGCGTAAGATCCATCGGGTGTGTAAACAACATTCATTTTCATTCAACAAAAAATGAGCTGTAGCTGTGATCTGTATACTAGTAATACTTGAAGTAGCACCCTAGTACAATCATTCAATCCAAGAACAGGACGTAGTTTGTAACATTTTGTAATGTTTCTGACACACGAAAAAATGCTGACTAATTTTCTAGTAATTTATTTTCGATACTTATACATGACTGTGCTTTCAATAGTACGAGCAAGGAGGTTCAAGTTTTTTGTATGAAACGCCTACCAAAAAATCAGTTATTAGAAGTCATGGTAGTATTACAGACTAACTAATGTTGGGCAACCAAACACATACATAAACGTTGCTTAAACAACTCGTCCTTGTTTCTTGCAACCCCCTATGTTTTACCAAGGAGATTTTCGGATGTTGTCGTCATTTTTATTCGTGATAACAAAGTAACAAAGAAGTTAACTGGGAAACGTGACCCTGCGAATTCAAGTTTATATACAACTTGCGTATCCGCCACGGGTACAGTACGCCGAGAAAAAGCTTTCGAACCGTCGTTTCTCAGACCAGATTTCTTTTCACAAAATAGAAGAAAGGGGATGTTGCATTTGCATCAGGGCGACAATGATAATTATTTTTTGTTTGACAATACGCCCGCGTGTTTGACAGTGCATAAGAATAGTGAATAAATTACGGGTTTTCTAAGAGTGGTGCACTTTAGTGGTAACAACAACAGACATCTGTGTTTAGATTTTGGTCGATTTCGTATGTTCTCTTACTAGTTCAGACGAAGATTTCTTTTGCCGAAGGTGAAGAAAAATCTTCTTTTCTCTTCAAGCGAAGACAGACTTAGATTCTCAGACATCTTTAACATGGTCGATATTACAATACACATTTCTGTCTGGCACTGTCTGTCCCTAGCTCCGCATGAAAAATATAACAAAAAGCTGTTACAGGTATGCATCAAATGTCGAGTCCAAATCGGATTTTTTCATCGCGGAGGTTACAAAAAGTTCCACGTGTTTTTCTGTTTTCACACTTAGTTAAATAGGATAGCAGTGAAGAAAGATATTTTCCTATTAAAAATATCTGCGTGAGAACAAAATACATGTTCTTTAGAGTATCATTTCTTAGTTACTTGTGTCCAAAAGGCTACTACGACATATAGTACCAAGGTCGTTGCTAGTACTTGCCTCTGTTAATATAAATGCTATGTTCCCTTTTGTTTGTACAGGCACACAGACATCGATCGTCTGAGCAAGTTGGAGGAAAGCTATCCATGCCGTTAGGCCTTGCGGGGGAGATCTCTTTTTACCTCCTTGCTCTTGCCAATATAGAATTGTTTTGGCCAATCAGATCTGTTTTGGTTTTTGTTCCGTTTTGACTTACTGTTTGCTAGCCGGCTTGATACTCTGGGAATTATAATTTTACTAACGTGGGGATTCACACATGTCAACAGAATTCAATCAACCATGGAGGCTCTTTTTTCTACCTCCATAAATCAACAAAGCGAAATATACAAACATTTCAGTCTCAACACTATATGTTACTGGGTACAAGAAGGTGCAATCTAGACTAGAGTTAGGACAAACTATGATCGCTCCAAAAACGATAATAAAAAGAACAAGTCGGCATGTGCATGCAGTATTCTCCCTCGCTCGTGCAGTTTTAGTCTAAGCACCTGTATGTATAAAAGAGAACATACAAAAAGTTAATAACCTGTCAAAATATATCTTATATAAAAATGGGGGGTTGTGACCCCGAGACTTTTCCAACAAGTTCTGTTATATTCAGTGAGAGCTGTCGACGATACAAAAGAAAACATGACGCGCAACGGACTTGTACACCTGGTACTGAAGCGATCTTTGGCGTCTCCGACTATCACTATCAGACACAAACGGTCCATATTCATTCTTCTATAAATTAGTACTAGACAGTATAATCTGCACAAGGAGGTTTAATCTGAATGATTAAAAATATCCGCAGCTTTACGTAGGTTACACATACTGACAGAAAGTAGACTGCAGTAGAAAATAATCAAAGCTCCTTGTGTTTAAATCTTTAAGTTCTAACCTGCTTGTTTTATGTTTGTTTTTGTTACCAAATTATTCCGCATCTAATAGTGGCCGCCGTAGAATAAAATAGAAGCCCTGAAACATTTTATTGGCAGCGTAATTTCCTGTACACCGACAACCTCCTTGGTAAAACAGAATGTCCGGCCACAACTTGGCACGCGTGTAGCGAAAGTTGTACCGACTTCTTTGATCTGAAACTCGAACCGCCCCTTTCGGCGGTTGCGTCGGAGTTCATCAATCAATTTTGACAGGACTGGCCATGGGGCGCCGTGATGTCTTGGGAGAAATGTTCTACTACGAGATGTGTGTGAATTTTGACTTTCAATATCAGGATTACTACTCCATTCCTACAAGAACCCTGACTTCATTTTTGAAAACCACTGTTTTATATAAAGCGATTTGGCGGATGCAATAACTCATGATGTGTTTATTCAATACTTGATTGATATAATATAGAAAAAAAAAACCGTGGTCTTTCCTCCCCGTAAGCACATATTCAGCCCCGTGCCGAACAAATCACTGGCTTTTCATTTTTGTGTTGTTTACTCGCGCCGCCTCGTGGCCGGCCGGCCGCATCAATGAGGTTTCTGCTGGCCGTTTAAACGTCATCTTTCGACCAGTTTACTAGTATATCATTCACGCCGGGAAGGGCCTAAATGGGTTTGGAAAATTTTTTGACCCGGGGGGGAAGGTCCTAGGAAATCTTTTAAACACTAATCCTCACCGCTAAATATTGTACAATAGAGCATTACGCAATCCGTTTCGGCAGCGCGGGCCGCGGGGAGCACATGGCGACGTAGAGGAAATCGGCAAATTATTACGCTGTGTTTGCGGGATAAATGCCGGCACACGAACTTTAATTATTATCTCCAAAGAATAACACAGTTCCTATACGAAAACAGCTGGCCCAAAATGTAAACGAAAGGCAACTTTCGCCCGCAGCTGACCGGTAGATATAGGATTCTATTCGTACATATCGTAATGGACACACAATATCGCGACATTGCGCGCTGACGTGACCGGTATACAACTGTCGTAAAATCAAACGTAATTATTTCTTGCCTGAGGCTATTGACAGGATCGTCCTGTCAACAGCAGGAAATACTGCACTGCTGACAGGATCGTCCTGTCAATAGCAGAAAATACTGCACTGCTGACAGGACGATCCTGTCAATAGCAGAAAATATTGCACTGCTGACAGGACGATCCTGTCAATAACAGGAAATACTGCATTGCTGACAGGATCGTCCTGTCAGCAGTGCCATTTTTGACACTGTTGACAGGATCGTCCTGTCAGCAGTGCCATTTTTGGCACTATTGACAGGATTTTTTAAATCTTCCATTTTAGGCTCTATTGACATGATTTCTTCTTTGTTTTCATTTGTTTAACCAGTCAGAAGGCATATGCTACTGTACTGCAGATTAGGCGTTTCACGATGGCGGCTATCATCACGTTAACTGAGTTATCAATACAGAGTACTCCAGCAGATATATGTCAAAACTAGACATGTTCAAAATATAAATACAAGCGAATTTCATGCATAAGCTGTCTGAAATACGAAGGCAGTTACATAAGATGAAGACAATAAAAAAGACAAAAAGAAGTTGATCTCTATCCATTATTTATTCTTTCAACAACTTTGAAATCAAATGGAACAAATCCAGGAAAATACCGCTGGTGTGGCATTTCAGCTAGCCGGCCCGCTAACAACAACAGCCCCCTGGCGCGCGTATCCAGCTGGCCACCGAATTTTACCGGCCCCACTGGGCCCCACTCTGCCACAGTACCGGCAAAGGCACGCTGCAGGGCCTGGCACGCTGGTTAGTGTTACTGGGGGCGGGTTGTTGTGTTGCTGTTAGCACGCCTGACGGTTAAGAACCCTGGGTGCCCCAGAGTCCGGCGTTTATTTGGCGATAGATTTCGGGAGAAACCGTATTTGTCCGCTACCATTATCCACCCAAACCCCTTCGTCCACGCGAAGCCCTCTAACGCCTCATGCGCGAGGAGATAATTAGACCCAGTGTGCCAAGTAGGTCTGCCGGGAGTTATAATGGCTTCCCATGACTTTTACTTAGGAGATAGACACTCGCGCGCGGGGTGGCACCCAGGCCTGGTGGCACCCAGGCTAGCCCGACGGGTACCCGCCGGTGGACCGCTGTGTCATTCCCGCGGCGCCGGCTGTAACAGGCCTGGGCTGTAATGGCTAGCGCTTACTGTCGCCCGACTAGCCTCTACCAGGCACCGTGGATCGCTGGAAAAATAATAGAAATTGGCCGAAATAAAGGGAATATATACCAAGGGAGTTAGCCGGCCAGAGAAGCTCCAATTGGCGACCTTGGTATATATACCCTTGGTATATATCGGCCAATTTCTACTATTTTTCCAGCGATCCGCGGTGCCTGGTAGAGGCTAGTCGGGGCGACAGGCACGCACTGCCGCCGCATTGCTTACGGGAGGCCAGGCGCGCGCTACCGAGCGGGGGATCAATGTATGCACGACGATCTGCAGGGGCCGCAGCGCAGGATCGTAAAAAATGGCCTAATAGCATACATAATAACACCTACATAAGACCTACACGAACCAGCGCCCACCCCAAAATTTCCAGTATGAAATAAAAATACCAAAATTTTATCGATCCTGTCAATAGTAGAATAATTTGTACTGCTGACAGGAAAAATCCTGTCAGCAGTGCAAATTATTCTACTATTGACAAGACGATCCTGTCAGCAGTGCAGTATTTTCTGCTATTGACAGGACGATCCTGTCAGCAGTGCAATATTTTCTGCTATTGACAGGACGATCCTGTCAGCAGTGCAATATTTTCTGCTATTGACAGGACGATCCTGTCAATAGCCACAGGCTTATTTCTTTACCGTGCAGACCAGCGGCTCATTATCGGTATCCCAGTGATAATGAGCTGACTCCCCGCTGATCTGGACTCCGCCCCAAATGTGCACACGGTGTGTGTACGAACGTGTACACGCCGTGCGTTTGTTTGTGTAACAGCGTAAATCGTTAAATTTTACGGTCCTGGTAGTGTACATGAGGAATCCCTATGTTTTGGTACCACCAATAAATTACTAGTATCATACCTAGAAACAGCCTACCATACAAAACAAGCAACAATTTTTTAGTGACATAATTTTTGCCTCACAGATATCAGTATGCTGTGGGATAGGGTTACAAAATATGACTGGAAAAATGAATTTGAAAATCTAGTTTTACTGGCTGTAAATTACTTTTATTCCACACCAATTTAATTTGTTGTTTCTCATGCACCCCATGAAGCCGGAAAATATGAGCCATGAAGTGAACATACCAGGCTGGTTTATATTAACATATATATAAACAATAGATTTCAAACTTTTAATGAAACAAAATTGCATTGTTACATTGAAAAACTTAAGAAAAGGACTTTTTTCAACCGTTGGGGCCAAAATATGTCCCATGACATTTTGCTTGAGCATTTTGCAGTTAATTTAGAATTTTTTTTGCAAATCAGATAAAAATGGACAGGGCGATCCGAGAAACAACAAACTAAATTGGTGTGGCCTTAATGTTAATCCTCTCCCTCCCTGTCGTACCTTGACAGAGTTGTTGAAGAGGGCGTTCCCCTGGATGATCCAGGAGGATTTCTTGATGCCCACAGCTGTGAGAGGGAAGCTGAGTTTGTCTGGAGTCTGGCCTACAACTCCTATCAACAGTGAGGACGTCCAACGGGGGTTCAACTTGTCTACTCTCACCTGGTCCAGATGGAAGACAACATACATGTATCATTCAAAACAAGTAACAATAGCATGATATTTCATCTGGGTTGGAGGGATACATTGGGCAAAAAGTTAATGCTGTCATCCCAACATTAAAGAGTTACATGACTGTGTACATTGTGTACATACACAAACTTTGTAACTCGGAAATTTGTCTCCAGTCTTCTGTATCTGTATCATATCAGGACACCCTAAAGATGCCGTATACTTTCCACACTCCCAACCCCTGCCATGCACCCTTCAGCCTTAGTATAAAATTTGTATATAATACAAAAATTATGCTGTAATGAAGCAAAAAAAATTGGCAGCCTGTATTCTTCCAAATTTGCACCTCAAAATGCAGTGTTTGAGAACATTTTGAATGAAAAAAAATAACTGTCCATAGGCGACAATTCTCCGTGACGTTTTATATTTTGCAGATTGAGAACAGTAATAGTGTATGTAAACAGTGTGTGATCACTTAACAACTGGTAACAACGTATAGTAAAATTGGCTAAATCCCTGGTCTAATAATCTAGCCTGGCTAAAAAATCGCCACCTGCTCAGAAGTTTACCGCCCCCATTGGGGAAACAGTTGCAGACTGACTAGTGTAAACACAGGCTACATATAATCAACAACACGTCAATATAAATAGATGAACAAAGTCAGCTTTCATAACAATATCTTTCATTTACTACATATTATTCATTTGACAAGGTATCGCAGTAGGTGCAAACCACGATTCCAAAAGATACAACCATTATGCACAACAGCCACCTAATATCTGCTTAGAGACCCTCGGCTACCAGACAACTACCTAAACCTACGGCCTATTCCACAGCACTGACAAACCTGGAATAGCTGCATACGGGGCAGTGGTCTGCGGCTGACCACGATGCCCTGGTTGTAGCTGGCTGTCCGACAGGCCGTCATGTTGTCGTTGATGAGCTGGATGTTTTTCCCATGATTCCAGTGGAACTCCATACACACCAGCTCTAACGATGTGCATTCTGCATCCAACTGGAAAGGAATCAAACATCACTGAATATTTGCTGACCCAGAAAAAGTATAATCACTTATTAGTTCAAAGGGTTAATATAATTATATACATCCACCCATCTCCCTGTCCTTTTACCATCTAAAGTATCACAAAAAAACTTTCTACTAAGATCACAAAACCCACTCATTATGCAAAACTTGGGAATATTCCTTATCCACTGCCTTCAAAGAAGTCAAACCCCATAACCCAAACTCCATAAGTAAAATTAATGTAGTTACTTTATGTTGATCAGACAGTACGAAAAAATCAGTTGTACAAAAATGTATATTGTTCTCTATTGGTTTTTAAATCAATTTACTTTTTCATCCTGTACATACAATTAGCCTTCAGGCATGATTTTACAAATAAAGTATCATTTATTTTAAATATATTCCCCAATTTGCTACAGAACAGTATGAGTTCTTGAGACTGTAACCAATAGTGGTTGTATACAGTCACATGTCTGCAACTTGAAACCTGGCATGAATTAAAGGCATCCAGTGCAGTTTTTAGGGCTTGGAAACCTGATTTTTCAATATTCTAGTCATTTATCTACATACTGAGTTGAAACCATACTATCCCAATGTATATTGACCGTCATGGAGCAAAAATTCCCAAAATTCTGATGGAAAGTTGTTACTGGAAGGGCCCTGGGCTGATTTTTAGGGTACCACCCAGAAAATAAAAGACTCATCTTGGGGCTTGTTTCGGCAGTTTTAAATGCCCAAAGTATGAAATACTGACTCAAATGTGTTAATGTGAAGCAGTATGTGTCAATATCACAAAGATTGCCTTATTCAGAATATTTCCAGTTTTGCTGCCCTGAAATTGTATTGGATGCCTTTAAAGAACATCAGCCATGACTGCAGTACCATGTTGATCCTCACCTCCAGTGACTCTGTGCTGGTAGAACTGATAGAAGGAGGTCTGTCTGACTCGGTCAGGTCAGAGAAAGATGAACTGATGACTGTCACCTGCTCCACTCGACCATACAGGTCCACCACTGCATACATGTCCTGCAGGAAAAAAACATGACCCAACATCATACTTGCACACATGCAGGCATTAACTTGGTAATTCCATCAGCAATTATAATAAGATTCTTTATTCACAAAACAAAACGTAGAGACTTTTGTATGGTCTTCTACAACTAAAGGTCTAACAAAGTTAAATACATTTATGGGTAACTTCATCCTACAAACAGAATATATATGTATATATGTGGCAAATTACATACAAAATGTATATCAGTGGTAACAGTAAAGGTTTAACTATTCTCTAACATGTAGTCTCTAGTCTCTAAGATTGAAATATTCTTTAATGTATTTTCCTATTTGAGTACTTGGTTATCTCCCCTGAGAATGTAATTGAATTTATCTATAGGATCTAACGTATTGAATATCTATAGGATCTAACGTATTGAAATCAGGCATTGTCTGACTGAGGCTGGTGAAGAAACACAGTTTACCTTTGGAACACTGTTAGCGGCTACCCCCATGTCCTCCCCATTGATAACTATGTGCATGGTGCCATCTGTACATCTCTTCACACCAACCCTGCCTCCAACCTAAGAAAGGTTTGCAACACAATAAGGAGTGGAAGATGAGATTATCAAAGTCAAATTGCCAGGTCAAACAACTTTTAACTAGTTTCATGCAATAATTATTAAATGTTCAGTACTAGATTCGTCTAGACAATGTATGATGGGCTATATGGAATATTTTAAGCCTCAAAGATTGAACAGTTACCATAGGGCATGCAAATATTTTCTTGGGCCACACCAATTTAATTTCTTGGTCAACGGATTTGCCCCCTACATTTTTTTCGATTTGCAAAAAAAAAAAAAACTGCAAAATGCTCATATTTTGCCCTGAACAGTTGAAAACAGTCTTTTTCTTCCTAGTTGTTACAGTTATTCCATCTTTCAATGCGATGGTATCATTAAAAGTTCAAAATTCATTGTCTAAATTTTGAACCTGCCTGGTGTGTTGACTTCATGGCTTTTATCGTACCATTTTGGGCCATAGGATGCCTAGGCCTGTTTTTATTTTTTTATTCTTTTCGCCCGCCCGCTCCATTATTTTTCTAGAAAAATCTGTTAGCCAAGAAATTAAATTTGTGTGGCCTTGTTTTATTTTGTAACAATCCACACTTATTCCACTCTTGCTGAAGTGCTGAAAAATCCTAGTTACTGAATACCGTACATTGTATGCAAAATGTATGTACATGTGGTTCAATGTCAAATTTCAAAATACAATGTAGATATTTCTCCTATACACTGTTATAAATGTACAACTTTAAATTCTGAACAAAATTATTATTAGTCACTAAAATATTTTGGGTTTATTGAAAACCATAAATGCATGTACATGTTTTTAATTTATTACTTACTAATTACCATATCACAGAATATTAATTCTTCAATAATTGTTCAATATTGAATGAATTTGTTCAGGATTCACATGTGTTACATATGCATGTTACATACATGTAACAGACAAAGCCCACTTTTTTTCCAAATTTCAACATTATAATCAGAGTATAATCAACAACCATGCCCGTAGCCAGGATTTTGAAGGGGGGTTCTTCCCACTGCTTGAGGAACCAGCGAGTGCCGAAGGTGCGAGGTTTCTAGGGGGGTCCGGAGGCATGCTCCCCCTGAAAATTTTGAAAAATGAACCTTCGAAAATGGCATTTCGTGCATTTTTGAGAGGATTTCCAAGGAAAAAATCAGAGATAAATTTTTATTCAATGACAAAGGGAGCAGTTGATTCCAGTCCATCTTTTCAAGAAAAACTTTTACATAAAAAGTGGACCAAAAAGTGGACCTTTGAGTCTTGTGGGGGGGTTCTTCCAAACCCCCTGAACCCCCCCTGGCTACGGGCATGATAACCTTTCCAAAAAGATGAAGTTTTGAAAAGCCAGATTGCACAATACTTACCTCTAATCTATCCAGGGTTGGAGCATAGTTCTCTTTCAACATCAGGCCATTTCTCTTGATGCTTGACCCAGACATGACCCAGGTAACTTTGGAGCGCAGGTCGATGGCAGAGGGAGGCAGGTTAGCAGTGGGAGTCACCTCGTATGGTGTGAGCATGCTGAGTCCAATCTGTAAGGACCCAGACCATCGGGAAGATGTCTGCTCTATTCTGATCTGTAGAGACAAAGACATGCTATAATTCAACTTTTGTCTAATAAATAAATGTTTCTAATTGTCACCGTTCAGGGCTCGAAATACTGGGTGCATGTATACCTTAGTGCACCCAAATTTGGAGCTGTGCACCCAATTTTTTCTGTGGGTGCACTGGTGCACCCAAATATTTTTGTAGGTATTTTTGTACATATCAAATCATAATAGTATGCAGGATATTGTTAGCATCCAAGTGTCAGAAAAATAATAAAATCTTTGTTGTTAGTAGTACTTGTTTAAGATTTTGAAGTTAGCTCCCATTTCAGATTCAAGCTCAGAAGAGGAGCAGTAAGATCTGTAATTAGGTTTTGTTTTATATGGTGCACCCAAAAAATTTGAGTGCACCTAATTTTTTTAGGTTGGGTGCTCCCAAAAATGAATTTCAAGCCCTGCCGTTTATGTTGCTTTTTCCCCATGAATGAATACAATACCTTAGTACCACACCAAAAATCACAACGATCTGTCAACTGATTCTTGAGTTATCCTCCACTAAACCTCCACAGGACTTTCAAATGCCTTTATACATTGTAGTTCCAGAACAAGCTGCTAGGGGGCTCAAAAGTATGTCACCTCTTCCCAAGCAACAGAGCTAATGGTATCAACGATCCAAACTCCGTGACCCTAGCATGTCCAGGTCACGAGGTATCCAAACCAGAAATTTCCCTGCAGTACCAAAACAAGCCAACAGGTGGCCCAAAGTCTAATCATTTTGAGGGGTTGTCAAAACCTACCCCCTTATACCAAGTTTCATCACAATCCATCTACTAGTATACCTTTTTGACTTATTGTGCTAAACCACAAGCATGCATGCACCCATGCACAAATTCCACAAAAATAACCTTCTTAGCAAAGGTGCACATGTGAATATGACAAGAAGTGGTTGGCTGCCCCAGGTTGACTGTAATAATATATTCGAATGTATATAAAGAAAAGTTACCTTTACCTCAAACAACTCATCACTTCTGAGAGGCTTCGAGCTGAGTAACAGGCCATGGTTGAAGTTGCGTACTCTGGTGGCCGTACAGCTGTTGTTTTTGAGAGCTACGTTCTTCCCTACATTCTGGTGGAACCTATGGATGGCTCCTGGAACTGGAAGACAACAAATTCTAAGGGTCATACATTGTACAAGTAAGTATTGGCAAGAGCCCAAACCTCTAGTGGCAGCTGGTTTGTAAGCAACATTCTTTCCCCATGCCAAATTTGAGGTCATTTGACTTAGGTAGCGACATACGTGTAATAGTACAATTATACTAGTATACTTTTGGACTGAAAATGAGAAAATCAAATGATTTATGCCAAAATGTAAGTAAAGTCCTGTATAGGTACGTCATACAAAAGTTTCAGGCTGAACTAGGGAACAGCTCGTGGGGCCCAAATGTTTGTTTGAAAAGAGACAAAAATCAAAGTTAACTTTCTTTTACACCTTCTGACAAACTACATTTTTGTACCACATGAAAGAACAAGTCTTAGAACAAAAGATTTATGATATTGTATTTGTTACACCAATGGCATGTTCTGCATATTCAATGATCTTCACAATCTTACTAAATCTTTTTCCCATCTTTTTTTAACAGATTTCTTTCTGCCACACTGTCTATAATATCAACTCAGTGCACGTGGCTTTACAATATGGTGTGTAAAACAGAGAAGACTAGTAAGACTCACGTGGTGAGGTGAAGTTAAACTGCTGAAGGTCTCCATTAATGAGGCTGTTCTCACTGCCACTGGTGATGGACACCTGGGCACACTGGCCATACAGGTCTATCACAGCATAGATACCTGCACATGGTACATACAAGACTTTCACACCTCCTATAAATCTCTTGTTTTATCTTGTCTCATTGATTACGGAAATAAGAATTTGAGGATCTTGTTTTTATGCCTTTGTTATGATGATGATCCTCCTCAAGAGTTGACTTACAGTCATACACTTGTGCCTCAGACATTGTTTTTTTACCTTCACTGAATGCAGTTACTGTACATTTGTACTTTCAATGATGTTATTTTGAATTTGTGGTTACCTCTTCAAAATCATGACACCAGCTGGGATATGTGACTGTTTTATATTTTTTGTGTACGGCAGAGTTCTTTTAACTTATGAACTTGAAAAACCACGAAAACACCCTTGTCTCTCGTACTGTGAAATAAAGCCAGTGACTCTGAAAGTACAATACACCTCCAGTAATAACTAATACGTGTATCACACGTCATGTACATGTGTACAAAATGTACGGAACCAGTGTGGTAAACTAAAAATCTGCCAGTGACGTCATATCACTGAATCCAGGTCTAGCTGTGTGGCGTCGGGTGGTGTAGTGGTAGAGTGTTTGACTATGAAGCGGGGAGACCAGGGTTCGATCCCGAGTTGTACCCGGGACATGTCTGGACATGCGCCCGACGTTGTGCCCTTCGGAAAGGCATTTTACACAGCTTTCCTCACTCCACCCAGGTGTGAATGGGTACCTAACTTTGGTTGGGGAAAGTTGTATTGAGGTCACCTTGTGGTGCCGAATGGCAGCCGCACAGACCCTTGCTACAGATATGTGTATCGTGTGTTATCTGATTGTGTGATTTGTATTGATTATTATGTGATACCCTGCATCAATTCAGCCGTATAAAAGCTGCGACTGCACGGGTACTGTCAAAAATGTCTATAAAACGTCTAACGGACATTTAACGTTCTCAAATGTTCCGCATATTTTAAAAGCATTTGTAAGAATGTCTTTCCCAGGTCTTTACAGGTTCTTTTTGGGGAGGACTTGCTTGTTGTGTTTTCCATTGTTCATGAGGTGTCTGTCAGAATGTCTTTAGAAAAAAAGTGTGAAAACTTGCATCCATATGAAATGCACTGCACAAAGCCAAGACAATTTATATTGCAGGACACAATTAATTAACGGACAGATGCTAATATCTTTATAAGTACGCATTGTGCTAAACAAAGGACTGTCTCCTAGGGGTGTCCCTACCTGACGTGTGAAGAGCCTATGGATAGAAAATGTCCACCTTGGGTTTCGATGACGTTTTTCAGTAACTATGTCTACTTAATGTTCTCCCGACTGGCCTTTGTTCAGCAATGTCTAAATCATATCTAATGTCCGCTAGACGTTTTTGGCTCTACCAGTGTTTGGACAATAAAAAAAGATTTTTTTAAAGAAGCTTGTTGCTAAAGAGATGTTGTTACCTGGTGGTACCTCTGTGCAGGCCACACCCTGGTCCACACCATTCACAAAGAAGTGCATCTCCCCGTTAGACGTGCGCATCATGCCCAGACGGGAGCCCCCGGTCAGGGTGTCCAGGTCTAACTGATAACCATTCCTTATGGTACTACCATCCTGCATCACAGCAGAACCACTGTAGGGGGGAGAACACAAGTTTGACATGTGCATGTAAATTCAGGAGAGGAAACAAGTTATATAGCCTTCATAGCATGCCAAAAACTGGGGGTTTGGGGGGTCTTTGGGATCTTTTATGTGCTATTTTCTGATTGCATATAGACAACATAACCGGCCTGGTTGAATTACCCACATTTTTAGAACTGGGCTTATCAGACAACAGCTGAAGACCACCAAACCCCCAGTTCTATAAGCCTGCTAAGGAAGAACAAGTTATACATGATGTTGCAACAAACGCCATGATGAGGGTAGCTATAGAGTCCTACAAAAGACCCTCATGGACTCCAGTTGCATCCTGGAGATCCGAAAAATGAAGAAGGATGAGAAAATTGTAAATGTAAATAGAAGAACAAACCAGAAAAGGACATTACAGAAATTAAATGAAGAGATAAAGAAACCACCATCCCATATGTATTACATATCCCAATGGGAAAAAGCAACAAGAGAAGAGCACAAAACGATACAACACTGACATGATAAGAGAAAAGCAAGAAGGCAAACACATGGGGCTGTCTATGACAAACAGGAGCAGATGAACAGAGACAACAACAACAACCACAACATGAGAGCATATCTTGAAAGTTCATCTGTGTTTGGTAGAAATCATTATGAAGCAAGTTTAAACGGCAATTTCCAACACAACAAGTTAGAAAATTTGGGTGAGTCCAATTTGTTGTGTTGGAAACTGCCGGTTAAACTTGCTTCATAATATGAGAGCAAGAAAGTTGTCCTACCTGAGCATCCATGTATCATAATCAATATCAGTCATGGTGTTCGGGAATTCCAAATCATCTGGTCTGATGGCTGTCAAACCTATAACAGAGACATGTTATCTTTCCTTGTAAACAACATTGCACTCATCAGAGACCAACAACTGGGATACTACAGAGATACATGTGCAAAATTTGGGAGCTTATGAATTAAATGTGCTCTACATGTAAGTCATACATGGGCCACGATAACATTTGATATGGGTGTTCCACCCTGTGTGATAACTAAGTCATATCACACTGGGTTTTACTTGGTTATTGCACAGACTTCCAGATGTTCCACAGAGTAAATCAAAAGCAGCTTTCCAACATTCGAATACCGGATTCAGACATTGGAAAAGTTGTTACAATTTTCATCCTGTACATGAGACACCAAATTTTGGCATACTTGCATTGATATGTGTGTTTTCTCAGGTGGGGTATAAATAATATAACACACGGTGGAGTCCGCATTGCCCTTAGTCCCACCCCTCTTTGTGCCACACCTCAGTAGACCTTGACCAGGATGAGTCTACTTCTACTGTATTAACAGTAACTATGTAATACTGGCCTCAAGAGACTTCTCTCATTAACATATCATCATATCAGCAGCCAATCACATACCTGCTTCTATAGAGCCTGACCATCTGTCCACCATTTTTTCAATGACCACTTCGAAAAGCTCATTATCATTCAAAGCTCGGTTACTCATGATGATGGCATCGTTAAACTCTCCCCGAGCGTTAGGTCTGGAGGCTGTTCTCCCATTGTTTGTTATGGTGGCGTTCCTGCCATGTAAATGGTGGAATCGGAGTTCCTCTGTCACACAGTTGTTGATGAGAGGGCTCCGTGGGGAAAATATCCGGTTATGTTCCACATCAGAACTGTCCGTATCACTGTCCGAGGAGAGGGGGGGGACATCCTCTGTCAAGTCAAGGGGTAGATGACAAGCAAAGATTAACCTTCATATACCAATCTACATCAATTCTACATGCATGTACATTTGTATATACACGCATTTTGTACAGTGTATTGTAAAATAGGTGTATGGATTTATTATGTAAACTGTATCTTTGTTACATATTCTGTCTGACCCTTTCCTCAATGAAAAGCGGCTGCTATTCTCCACTCAATGATCGTGACAGTCTTATTGAAGACAACGTAGTCTAGCATTTCCTCATACATCATGCAAATTAGGTCCTGATTTGAATAATGCCTATAATGCACATTAATTATGCAAATTAGGTATTCTGCATAATCTGCATATATAATCAGTATCTGCTGATGTTTCTCTCTTTCTCAGTTTCATATGTCACATGTTTGAAGAGCCCTACTGTATCATGGAATGCAGCAGAGTTTTAGAATTTCCTCATTAATTATGCAAACTAGATACTGCAAAATTGTTTCAATCATGTCAAGCATTAATCCATGTTATTTTGATGTACATATCTGATTGAATAAAACAAGTATATATATAGGACTACAAATATCAAAGCAATATAAATGACTGTCATATTCCTGTTTAGGCCACATCAATTTAATTTCTTGGTTAACGGATTTGCCCGCTTCATTTTTTTCTGATTTGCAAATAAAAATAAAAATTCAGAATCAACTGCAAAATGCTCATATTTTGCCATAAACAGTTGAAAACAGTCCTTTTCTTCCTAGTTGTTACAGTTATTCCATCTTTCAATGCAGTGGTATCATTAAAAGTTCAAAATTCACTGTTTAAATTTTGAATCAGCCTGGTGTGTTGACTTCATGGCTCCTATCGTACCATTTTTGGTCATAATAGGATGCCTAGGCCTGTTTTTATTTTTATTTTTTTTTCTTCGCCTGCCCGCCATTATTTTTCAAGAAAAATCCATTAACCAAGAAATCAAATTGGTGTGGCCTAAGCAGCATATAAAAGAATAGACTACTGCTACAAGTAAGAGTAAGATACTGCGTTACCTGACATGTCCACAATGGTGGCCTGTGCAGCCTGGCCATACAGATCCACTACAGCAAACAGTCCATCAGGAACATTTTGAGCTGCTACTCCCTGGTCCACCCCGTTCACATAGAAATGGAGCGTTCCATCCTGTTTCCTCATCACGCCTACTCTATCATTCACCTGGGGAGGGGGGTGAAAACAACAGCTTAAAAAAAAACGAATTTACTTGACTGCATGTATCATATCAGGGTTCTCACCAGGATTTTTTCACAGTGTAGGGGTCAGGTACAGAAGGACAACTTTCCGCGGCTCAAGCCTGCTTATTGAAGGACAGGTTTTGTAAAGTTAAATTAACTTTACAAAACCTGTCCTTCAATATTTTCCCTACATTCTAATTTCATTCTGAAGGCAGATTCTACATGTACATCTTTTTAAAGATTCATGAAGGGTCCCCCCCAAAACACTTACACTAGTTGAAAGATGGTGTAGGGCGCTAAATAAATCACAACATAGGGGGTCACATGATAGGGGGCCCCTACACTTAAGCAGCCTAGTGAGAACTATGCACATTAATTGAGAACAATGGAACCTAATCATGAAATTTACTGAACTGAACTTTAAGCCCGTCAGTCCGTCACACATAGCTGAATACAGTCTTCTAAGACACTCTCCCAACCATGGTACATGTACATGTAGGTCAGGGGCAAGGTCAGCGGTGGTTGGCTGGTGATCTGCCAGGCCAGCGAATGTTGGGCTGCACCAGCCAATTGTTTAAAACTGTTTAAAACCTTTTACCACAACCACTATGTACCTAACAACTGTTTTAAAGTTTTTAAAACGTTTAACGAAAACCACTATGTACCTTACATTGTAAACAATGGTTTTAAAGTGCGTTTTACCAAAACCACCATGTAACTAACAAATCTTTTAAATGTTACAGCATTTGGATGTGGACGGGTTTTGGCCAAGGTTGGCTTATGTTCAGTAGGTCATTGGTGTTCAGGGCGTGTTCGGCGGTCAAATTTGACTTGAATTTGATTCAATTTGTATAGAAAGGTAGGCGTGGCCTAAGTCTGGCCAGACTGCTCCAGAAGTTTGGGAGCAAGGTTGGGGGAAGATCCTGAATGTGTGACAGGCTAATGTTAACCGCACAAGTCATGTATATTCCAAAAGGCACCTCAAGCTACCATCCAACCAGCATCTTTATATTTTGTACCACTATGTACTACCTAACAATGAAGAGAACAAAAATGAGTTCCTTCTAAATATCTAATAAAACCAGATGTAATGTAATGGTAGCTGATAGAATTCTAGGATGTATAATACCTTTAGTCTGTCTAAGTTATGTCCGTATTGAAGGATGTATAATACCTTTAGTCTGTCTAAGTTATGTCCGTATTCATCTAACACAGTAGTTCCGTTGTGCATGATGCCGTTTCCTGTCATCATCCATGTTCCAGACCGGACATTGGTCATGGTGGAGGGGAACTCCAGCTCAGGGGGGGTGTGGGACGTCAGGCCGATCTCTATCGACCCCGCCCACTTGTCCACCATCTTGTCTATCCTAACTGTGAACATCTCCAGGGTACGTAGCGGGCGGGTTGTGAGGATCACGCCGTTGTTGAAGTCTTCTAGTGCACTGTTAATAATGAACAACAAACAACAATAATGATAATGACTAATAATGAAATATGATAATGTACACATGGCATATTCTAAATACTGTATGACATTGTGTAACAGACGTTCATCTACAAACTAACTGGAGTATTAATGGCAAAACTTTCCTTAACTAAGCATCACAGACTTGTCAGGTGAACTACCAGAGTATTGTTTTACTGTGTGAAACTTGCGCCAGCCTGCCACAGAACTCACAGTTCTCCTTCAATCAAATTACCTGAAAATTTTCAAGCTTATTTCACGCAGCTCTAACTGACCCATTCTGGACCTTTTGGAGTAGTCGTTAATGCACTGGTGTTGTAAGCTGCTGGCTGATTGGGTTTGACTTGGTTTGATTCAGGAGTCAGAGTTTTGCCTGTTTCTACTCACTTCTATATTTGTTTCCTAAATGACACAATGTCCAGCTTACTTGGGTCTCAAGGCCGTCCTGCCTCCATTAATGACAGCAGCGTGGGAACCACATTTGGGATGAAACAGAATCTTTTCTGACTCCTCCAGACTGCTACAGGGTACTGAAGGAACAGTTTCACAGTTACATGCTGAATTACACACAATGTACAAACAATGTACTGCAGTTTCATTACATACCAGTACAGGGCTCGAAATACTGGGTGCATGTGCACCTTAATGCACCCAAAATTGGAGCTGTGCACCCAATGTTTTTCTGTGGGTGCACTGGTGCACCCAAATATTTTTGTAGGTATTTTAATTTGTACATATCAAATTATAATAGTATGCATGATATTCTTAGCATAGCAAGTGTCATAAAAATTATAAAATCTTGTTGTAGTACTTGTTTAAGATTTTGAAGTTAGCTCCCATTTCAGATTCAAGCTCAGAAGAGGAGCAGTAACTGATATGTAATATTATTATTATAGCTTTTGTTTTATATGATGCACCCGAAAAAATTTTTGTGCACCTAATGTTTTAGGTTGGGTGCACCAGTGCACCTATTCCCAAAAATGAATGTGTGGTAGACATGAGTATGAAACATGGCAATATCTGATGAAGTTCATTATTAGTAAATTTTACAAAATGCAGTCGTATTGACAGGTTGAAGTCAGTCTATCCATTTAATTATGTCAATCATCACTTGATTTAATTAAATACAGTCAAAAAATACAGCGTAAATCAGCAACTCCACAGAACACAAGAACAAACCTGATTCGTTGTCAAACCCAACAGTGATGGTACGCAATATGCGATTGGCTCTTCTGTCGATCCTCTCGGACTGAGGCATATGGCGAGGAGACTCGGGATCCACCAGAGTGACCTTGACCGTCATGCCGTACAAGTCCACCACACCGTACACTGACCCGGGGGTGCGCTGGGCAGCCAGGCCTTGGTCAAGTCCATTCACATAGAAGTGAAGATCACCATTGGACTTCCTCATCAAACCAACCACATCTCCTTCCTGTCAATTTAAATATCAGATTAAGTTATAGTTAAAAATTGTGACAAAATTATGCCCAACATTTAACCAACTTTAACCAGGGACAACCTTAAGGCAAACCTTAAGAGCTGTAACATTGATGTCAACTCCTGGGAAGAAATTGCCCATGACAGAACTGCGTGGAGAAGCCAGTGTACACTGGGCACTAGGACTTTCGAGGCTAATAGAGCAGCTGCCATAAAGGAGAAGAAAGAGAGGAGGAAGCAATGCTCCATCCCTGTCCAGTCCTTCCCCTAGGCCTGCAGCATCTGTGGCCGCTCATGTGCGTCAAAAATTGGTCTTTATTCTCATATGAGGACCCACATCGGCAAATGAAGACCTGTTCGCCTACTCATCTGTCGCAGCAACAGGAGATTCCAACAACCATCTCCTACCAAACAAGTTTGATGAGTGCACCACACTGCCTGTACATTGAGGAGGTTATCTTTTTAACTTTCTGTGTTTCAAGTTGATGGAACGACATTGTACAATGCTTTTGATTGATTCTTCTATAGAAATTACTGTTCAAGAAAAACAATCAGTTAAAATGTTGTCTAATTAGCATTATTAAAAAACTTTCATCTATAAGTATAACTATAATTTGTATTCATGACAAAATGTACATTTACCCTGGCCATATTGTTTGCAGAAAATTGACAGTATGCATGCATAATGGTTTTCTTATACGTAATTTCTGTTAATTACAACATGATGGGTCGGCATCTATGACGAAAAGCATGATGATTTTTTTTATTGAGCTACGTGTAATAGTAGTCAGCTTCAGCTTGAACAGACTCCTTACATGTTAGATGAGACTGTTGGAAACAACTCACCGTGAGCTCATCCAAGTTGAACTCTCCATATTCCCTAAGTGTGGATCTTCCATTGGTAAGAACCCCTCCTCCACTCATCATAATGGTTCCTTCCATGAAAACAGAAACTACATGTGCTTACAATGTAATACAGGCAATAAACTGGACAGTGAGTGAGTGAGTGAGTGAGTGAGTGACTTTACGAAAGATCTGAAAGAATCAAGTGATCTAATCAGCTTGCACAATTTGTCTTCTAGCGAGTGAATTCCATATAGAAAATACCAGTAAACAAATATTGTAACCATTCAATATCTTGTCAAGAACACTGACAAACTATATAGGCTGGGGTACCTGTGATAAGGAAATTCACACCTGTCAGGACGTTTTAAGTTATAAGTACATCAAATTTAGACATTTTTTTGATGATCGTCTTCTCTACAATGTAGAAGACAAAAGAATCTAACAAAAAATACATGTATACCAAGCAGGGCTCGAAATACTTTTTTCTGTATGCGTGCGTGTGTGCACCTGTGTAGGAAAAAATTGAAAATTACCTGCACCAGACAAATTTTACCTGCACCACTCAGAATTTAGGAATTATGGATCGTACCAAAAACTGTTAAGAAACCATTGCCATTATTGCTTTTATACAGAGGTGGTAACGGTAAATGCAGCAAATAAATAAAAACCTACATTTTGTACATGTGTCAGTGCAGGTAAGTTGATATCAGGAATACCTGCACAGCCCTGATTTTACCTGCACTAAGTTGCAAATGCACTGTCTGCCATTAATTTTTGTACTGTAAACCTTCTGTCAATAGTAAAAACAGGAAAATTAACAAAAACGAATCAAACTTCTAACCTTCTATTCAGATAGAGATCCTCTGTGACTTACCAGATCTCATGTTAGTCATGGTGGCAGGGAACTCCAGTGTGGCAGGGTTGTGTGTGGTGATGCCCATCTCTATAGAACCTGACCACTTGTCTACAAGTCTGTCAATCCTCACCTGCACACATACAACAATCTTTACTCACACAACAAACATACAGCGACTTTCATAATAGGAATAAATCTGCATAGAAGGTTCATGAACAGTATGGAAGTACATGCAGTGGTCGAAATACTTTTTTTCAGTGCTCTGCAATATTGCAGAAGAGTAAAAATTTTGTTCTGCAATTTGGAAGTACTTTCTGCAAAATACAGAAGCCTCCATACTACAACCTTCTCAAACCGATAATGCCTTTTTTACATCATATATAGCTTTGTAAATCTGTAGCATTACTGGACTGCAGGAGAATTTCAGGTTTATAAGCATGAATTATTGATTGTTATGCAAATTAGTGAAGACATTTTTTGGAAGTCCAAAAGGAAACAGAAGATAGACAAGACAATGATGATGCAAATTAGTGAAGAAGCTCATCCTGTTGTTTCAGAACAGGAGCTTAAGTGTTGTCTGTCCTTGGGGCCTGAGAGTTCTAGCTTGCTAAGTTGAAAACTATTGAATCTGGAGCCTATTTTTCCTGCTGCAAAATTGCAGATTGTATAAATTTTTCCTCCAGTCTGCAATCTTGAAAATCTATCTGCAGATTGCAGACTGCAGACAGGTATTTCGAACACTGATATGTTTTGTATTTCTTATAAAAAATTTTTACTATAACTAAAACCTGATCATTATCTGTCAGTGGAGCACTTATGAATAAAAGTGTATGAATTATCATTATTAAGTAAGTATTTCAAGATAGATCACCCCCTGTTAATTATGTTTCTATCCTGAATTATACTAAATTTATAGCTCACTCTCATTATAACCCTCATACTGTAGAACATGAGTACAAAAAGACTACAGTTCATTATCATTATCATCATCATCATAATCCTCCTCATCAATAGGATTACATTCATCTACCCTTGCACATAAAATCGTATGGAAGTCAGAGTACTTTTTAACTTGCAATATTGAAGAATAAAGTAAGTATTACTAAATTACCTCAAACATTTCATTGTCTCTGATAGCTCTGGTTGTGATCACCACACCGTTGTTAAACTCGTCTAGTGGCCGTCGTCTTTCCGCAGACCTTCCCTGATTGGTCAGCTTCACTAACGCCCCACATCGCTCGTGGAAGCGCAGACTGTCGTTGGACGCTGGCGTGGATTCTGCTTGTACTGCGTTGTTAGCTGTGTCGTTGTTGTTAGCTGAGAAAAAGAATAAATCATTATCAACGCCTTACCGGGACAAAATAACGCTTTCAGTGAGGCCTCACCAATTTAACTTCTTGGTTAACGGATTTTTCTAGAAAAATAATGGTGCGGGCGGGCAAAAAAAATAAAAAATAAAAACAGGTCTAGGCATCCTGTTATGGCCCAAAATGGTACGATAGGAGCCATGAAGTTAACACACCAGGCTGGTTAAAATTTAAGCAGAATTTTGAACTTTTAATGATACCATCGCATTGAAAGATGGAATAACTGTAACAAATAGGAAGAAAAGGACTGTTTTCAACTGTTCAGGGCAAAATTTGAGCAAATTGCAGTTGATTCTGATTTTTTTTTTGCAAATCAGAAAAAAATGAAGCGGGCAAATCCGTTAACCAAGAAATTCAATTGGTGTGGCCTAAGTTTACATGTAACTGATAGCCTACCTTTAACAATGAAGTTCCAATCTTCATGATCAGAATGATTTCTGATTGTGAAGAGGTAAGATGTGGAGCCTGTTCAGGTTTCCTGTCTACTGCTACTACTAGCCTACTACTACATGTGCTACTACTACTACACTCAAGTGAGAGACACAACCTGCCGTACATGTTTTTTGGAGGCCACATTTTTCTGAAAATGTGGAGAAGGACTGGCAAGAGCAGAGATTGCGCAAGGCGTATAATTACGTGGTCTGCACGCCACGCCTGGCCGTGAGCAGTTGCGTGCATTGTTCGTTGCGCAAGCGGTGAGTGTATGTGCTTAAAACGTATGATCTCCACCTGTGATTTCCACGTAACCGTATGCAGCCTGTACTTGTTACATGTCCTGCTTATGTACGGCACGTACCGGTATGTACTGGGCAGGCTCATTGCCCGGACTGGCTCATACACGGGAGGTAAATCTGCAGCCAAATGCAGAGAAAGTTTTGCATGCATACAAAACGATACACAGTCCGCATGCGCCCAAATCCGTAGGATTCTGTACAGACCACTCTGTACTCACCACTTACTCATGATCATCCCAAAAATTTGCCCACGTTTTTGTACATAGACAGCATGCTGTTGAACGCATTAATCTCCAAGCAGATCATACGGTGGCAAGGCAGTATCCATTGGCCAGAGGAGTGTCCATTAGCCACCGAGGCTAATGGACACTCCTCTGGCCAATGGATACTGCCTTGCCACCGTATGATCTGCTTGGAGATTAGAACGCATGGCAGGTTGTAACTCTCGCTTCACACTGACCCTTTGATCACAACAGTTATCTAATTCTAGCAAAATACATAACTTACCTTGTGGTGTCTCCATAAGTGTTATCTGACAACATTTCCCGTACATGTCAATCACAGGCCAGACTCGCTGGGGCAGCCCAGTAGCTGCCACGCCTGAGTCTTCCCCGTTTACAAAAATGTGGAGATCTCCCGAGGCCATCCTCTGTACCCCCACACAGTCGCCCTCAGCCAGGGTGTCCAGGTCTGCTCCGTAGTTATCACGGATAGAGCGCCCATCTTTCAGGATAGAACACCCTGAAACAACACAAGTCAACCTTCTCCATCATACAAAGTCTCAAAGGGCTCAAAATACTTTTTTCTGCATACCTGCACCAGACAACTTTTACCTGCACCATTATAATTTAGGAAGTGCTAATCATACTGGAAACTGTTCAGACACCATTTTTAATATTGTCATTGTCAATATACAGTAGCTAAATTCCCATACACCTACATGTTACATGTACAATTGTAAACCCAGTGCGGGTACCAGTGCAGGTTAGGTGCAAGTAGACATCAGAAATACCTGCACAGTTTCAAGTTAACCTGCATATGCCTTGACCTATACCAAGGAGGTAAACCTCCTTCCCTACACATGCATAGTCACATTTAAAAACTCACTCAACCTCCATGAACCTTTCTCCACCTGTCCAGTTGCTCTAAGCTCTACCCATAATTTTCAAAACAAACATTTTTCATGCTGAAGCAAAATAAATTTTTTCTAGCATTTTCGTGTTGATAGATATCCTCAATGGTACATGACCATCTTGACAGTTTTTTTTAAAATCCCCTCCCACCCGCAAATAAAACAGCCACATCCAATGACCAAGAAATGAAAAAGAACAGTGTACAAAATACTTTTTTGAACCAGGTTGCCCAGTGGGCAACCTATGGCAAAAATTAGGTTGCCCATCAGAAATTTAGGTTGCCCCACCTATAAGTTACTACTTTCAAATACATAAGCCTTTAACAATATTTCTAACAGCTTTTTAGTTAACTGATACTAGTAATAGCCGTTAATACCTAAAGCATCTGCCGGATACAGTGGTGCAAGCAAAGTGGGCATGATTTGGAGGGGGGGGGGGTCATTAAAATTCAGGTAGCACACTTGGCTACCTAGGTTCAAAAATAGGTTGCCCCAAGTAAAACTTGGTTGCCCGGGGCAACCGGGCAACCAGGTATTTTGCACGCTGAAGAAGTAGCCAACAAATGTAATAATGTATCGTAACCTACCTGAGACAATCCAGGAACCCTCCCTCAGTCCTGTAGCACTGGTGGGAAAATCTAACATGTCTGGATCAATGGTTGTAACACCAACCTCGATAGACCCACTCCACGAGTTCACCTGGAAAGCAAGATACGTGTGAGTTACTACTACTAAGTATAATGGGCTGAAGGGAACTACAAGTAAAAGGTTTGAGAGTGACTGTGTATTTTTTTTTTTGCTGACAAGTTGGCTTCAGTATGGCTCACATTTACAGCCAGGCCAGTAGAGATCCATAAGGCCACACCATTTTAACTTCTTGGTTAACCAATTTTTCTAGAAAAATAATGGAGCGGGCGGGCGAAAGAAATAAAAACAGACCTAGGCATCCTATTAATGCCCAGAATGATACGATAGGAGCCATGAAGTCAACACACCAGGCTGGTTCAAAATTTAAACAACGAATTTTGAACTTTTAATGATACCACTGCATTGAAAGATGGAATAACTGTAACAACTAGGAAGAAAAGGACTGTTTTCAACTGTTTAGGGCAAAATGAGCATTTTGCAGTTGATTCTGAATTTTTTATTTTTTTTATTTTTTGCAAATCAGAAAAAAATGAAGCGGGCGAATCCATTAACCAAGAAATTAAGTTGGTGTGGCCTACATCAAAATAAACATGAGTTTGCTCGATGCAAATGTAAGGCCTTAAAGTTAAAAGACAACTTTTAACTCAGCAATGAAGTACTAGTAAGTTGGTGGGCTGACTATTATTATTATGCTAGTGGCAGTGAACATGGGTTTTGAAGGCTTGTAAGTTGTAGGATACCAGACACACAGGCCCTAGCCCAGTATTTGGGCTTTCTTATGTTAATATATGGGACTCAAGTCAGAACAACGTGGTCACATTAGTCATATACCTGACTTTGAGACCTTGAAAAACACATATCGGCAGGGTAGTCCAACCTCTCAAGTCTCCTTTAAAAAAAATTTTTTAAATCCTACGCAGCGGAACCATGCGAGAATTCTACCTGAACATTGTGAAGTGCCCCCCCTCGGGACAGCTGATGACCGAATGTAAACCTATATCGTCTTCAGTGAGCCAGACAACACAAACACATGGCTGCAAGTCTGTTTTATTTTCTTCAACAAAATAAAAATACCACAACTCTTCTTACCTATAACATCCGAGTCCAAAACAACAACATTTCCCAACAAAAAGACTTCTTTATTTGGTTTCAGACTGCCATCAGTATGGACTAAAAATGGGCTCTCTGCGCCATACCTTTTTAAATTTTTACACCTTAAAAGGTGTAATCAGGCCTTTTAATTAAGGGTTAATGACCCGCCCCGAGGTGAATATGGTGTGATAAAGCCTTGTCAGTTGCTATAAACACCGAATAAAGCACAGTGTGAGCACAGCAAATTATCATATAGCCTATCAAAACTAACACAGTAAAGAGTGACACATTCCTCAGTATATTAACACATATAAACTTTAATAGAACATGTGTTCCATATGGAGTCACATAAGGACACAGAGGAAGGGTCGTGTTCTATTTGGGTCATTGGCAGGGAACAGGTGTTTTTATTTTGGGATTTTTTGGAACAACATGGTGTTCTTTTTGGGTCACCCGAGGTCATATCATGCGTGTGATTATTCATTATTATTGCTTGGATTGTTTAATGTATGGATGGGGATGAATAATGACCCGGTTTTGACTCTATCTGTGACATTACAGCATCATAAGGAATGTGGAATGGAGCTTTTTGATTGGTCAATGTCACCCAGCTTTATGATAATACATTATAAATCTATTTGTAATTGATCATAGTCAGCGCCCAAAATCAATGTGATTCAAGCCTCATGATTTAATGTAATTCGTAATCAGCTCTGAACATTTATGTTATCTGCAATTGGTGGAAAAAATTTTTCACAATTCATAATCACTGTAGCCGACGTCGGCGACATGTCTTCTTGAGTTATGCATCATCATCGTGCCAGCCTGGTAGGACCAATTCACAGGTCTACAACTACAAGTTTTTAAAAACCATTTCCAAGTTGCCAAATACTCCAACTTCATCTCATCATCTCCGTTACTGCCTAGCCCTACCATGTAGGATTATTGGCAGCCGTTACGCATTGATTAGTTACAATTGTGACCCAGTACATAAAAACAAAGGTAAAACAAGGATAAATGAGAAGGGAACATAAGACAACTGATTCTATGTGTGCTAAAGACGGGACAAGTGCATTAGTGCGTTAATAATATTTACATATATACAAGACATGATGGGGTGGCTCAATGCAGCAGGGTCCTCGCCAGTTCAGATTTGAACTGGGCAAGAGACCCCGCCTCCGCCGCACCAGGCTCGAGTTCATTCCATTCCCTGATGGTGCGGGGGAAGAACGAGAGCCTGTAGAAGTTGGTTCTGCTCGCGATGGCCTGCAATGTTTGAGTGTGATTGATGCAGCGGGAGCATCGAGCCACCGGGACAATCCTGGTTGAGTGTGGGACGGAGACAGCATTATGTATGATCTTATAAAGCATGACCTGGCGGGCGATCTTCCGGCTTCCGATCTTCCGAACTTCAATTCTGAAGTTTAAGTTTTGAAGGATTAGCCTATGGTGGCTATATATGTGAGTGGCTTCTGATTACCAACAATGCAAAAGATTCTGTCAAGACAATAGTGGAAAAAATTCTACTATTGACAGGATGATCCTGTCAATAGTGGGCAAATGTGTAGTGACAGGACAATCCTGACAATACTGAAAATACTGCATTTCCTTCTGTTGACAGGATGATCCTGTCAAATTAAATATATCATCCTGTCAACAGTGCAAGTTCTTCTTCTTCTTCTTCAGTACTCTCTAACCACCCCTACTGGGGTATCACTGAGAGGGGGGGGGGTGCGACGGACTATGGCTGCGTGGCCAGAAGCCCGGCCTTGAAGGCCTCCACTGTCTGGGCTTTTACAAGCTGGCCCGGTAACTTGTTCCACTCATTTATCGTTCTTGGAAAAAAAGAAAATCTAAAACAGTCTGTTTTGGCAGGTATTGCTTGATACTTATATTCATGACTTCCTCTGGTACGCCTATGGGCAGGTTTGAGGTATTGTTCCATTTGAATATTAATATGTCCATGAGCAATTTTATATAAAGATATTATAAGTTATTAATATCATTGATAATTAATTAATAATAAACAATATTAATATTATTAAGATATTATATAAGTTCTTCCACTATTGACAGGACCATTCTGTCAATAGCCTTAGGCTTAACATACATGTGTATATAGCCTCAGGCGGGAATTTCGAGCCCTGTTCTTATCGTGATCTGGACCGTGGCAAATGTTTTATCACGTTTGCGATTCTTATAATGATATAAATGTATTGACCTTCCGAAGTAAACATATTCTGATGACATTGGCTAGTGGCTGATCAACCTGTTCAAATTCCTGATGCGGGTGCAGAATTTTATTTTTAAAAGAAGGTTTTATATGTATGTACTGTCTTCCGCAACGCAACGCAACATAATTTTTGTGCCCAACTACAACTGACCTTCCGATCCAGCCGAACTTCAAAAATCTCCCCATCACGCAGGGGCTGTCTGCCGAACACCAGCCCGTTGTTGAACTCCTGTGTGGGCTGCTGCCGCTCCGCTCTCCGCCCGTTGTTGCCGACAGACACCAGAGCACCAACTCTGGGATGGAACGCCGCCGCCATCTTAGAAACACACGGTCAGTCTACTACCGGAATTTATTAGAATACATCAGAATACTGAGAAGAGGAGTGAAGTCTACCAACATGCCTTTGATGGGTTAAACATCAGGTTACTGTATTTTTGCCTAAAATATCATCAACCCATAAAAGGCAAATGTCCCAGGGAACAAGAAATTACTTGGAATTACTGGGCAATTCCGTCGTCTCGTCGCATTTGTAATCCACAATATGATTTTTAAAAAACCAGGACATACATGTAGCGACTGACTGGGTCACAACCGGGCTTACACTCAGTAAATTATATTGTTTTGATGTTCTCTATGTTATGTATGGGTTATTCTATTACTAAGTACAGCAACCGAAATAATAGTCACCAAGGCACAGTGATTGCACCCTCCATTCTGGGCATTTTTAGTTCTTCCAAAAATATGTTTACCCGAAACAGAGGTTGCTTTGGACGAAGTACGGCAGATTTTGCGACATAAATTGACACAGTTTAAAGCAGCGTGGTCAACTTTACGCTCCAGAAAAAAATACTATAGTAGAGTAGATTTGCATGAATATGTATGAAAATATCTGATGAATGTCGGTAAATGAGGAAGAAATCGCTTTTCGGTGGAGACTTTTATTTCTGTTACATTTACGACACTATGGATGGCTTGCCCATTTTGCGGCAGGTGCCTGTGCTGTCCTTCACACCAGGCCACGTCTCCGTAAGTTGTCGGACGCGTTGTTGCAGTTTTCAGCTCGGTATAACAGACAAAATGGGGTAAAATGTGGATCCACAACAGGTTAAAGAGCGTCCCCGGCGTGTTTTCCAGCACCTGGGCGAGGAGAATGCTGGCTATTTTGCTGGCGGTCAGTGTGGTCATCTGGTACATAGGGCCTTCAATTTTCGATATGGGACGGCGAGCTTGGAACAAGCCGGATCTTCTGTCGACCTGTTTAAACGACAAACTAACACCATGGCTGCATGCTGCTCAGGAGTTGGATGCAGTGGTTACTCAGGGGAACGTGAAGGCAGCCCAGCTTCCTTTCGTGGGGAACGGCAAGATTGGGTTCGTGCCCGGGGAGGGACTGTTCATTGCTACCCCGGACAGGGACAACCCTCAGTACTCATCTCTCACATTGAAGGTGCCCTATGACCCCTCCATACAGGTGGCTATAGAAACTCTCACCACCAGGAAAGAGTCTTCAGTATTAGACTACAAACACGGCGTGTTCCATAAATATACGTGCTACAAGAAGTCTGAAACTGACTCGTTGTTGATGGAGCTAAAGGTAGCTTCACATCGAACAAAGCCAAGCCTGCTAGTCCAGGAGCTTCGCGTAGAAAACCCGACAACGACACCACTGCTGGTCAGTGTGAAGCAGTCCAGCTCTGTCAGTTCCAACTCCCTGTCCTTACAAACCCTCACAGTCATGTTTGACGAGAAGAACCCACCTAAAGAGTACATCCTTCTGCGCGGCACTATCACCACTGTGGACAGCAGGGTCATCATGTTTGCCATGGCGACCCCAAAGGTGTCTGAGGTCTTGAATGTGGATGAGAAGAGCGCTTTCACCTTTACCTTTGTCACCGCTGTCCACTACAGTGAACCTGCACCACACGTGGAACAGGACAAGTTGGAGAGAGTTACTGAACTTGCCAAAAATGACATCAAGGAGTATTTTCTAGCTGGCCCAGAGAACAGCAACCTTTTAGTCCAGCACAAGTCAGCTTGGAGTAAAGTCTGGGCGTCTGGACTTCATGTTGACCCCAGGAAGGTCCTGCACATCCCCCATCCTTCCATTGTTAACTCTAGTATGTACTACGTCCTGTCTTCTGTCCAGGCTCCTCTCCATCTAGATGGAATTGATCTGGCGAAGAGGAAACAACTTGAACAGCTATTATGGAAGCAGGAGAACTGTTTCTCCGGCCATCCAACTACGCACGCCAACAACTTGTGGCCGAGTGTGAAGCAGGAGGCGGACATTGCTGAGCTGTCCCACCTGTGGCAGCTGACGCTGTCCAAGCGGGGCTGTGCACCTCTGGTAGCAGCAGGGGCTGATGGTAAGTGATGGGAGGCTTACGTGAACATTTACTAGTACATGTATGTCATACCTGGGCAGTTATAACAGTCGATATGGGTTTTCTGTCTCAGGTGATACCAACTGTATCACACAGGTTCTATTTGGTTATCACAAAGAATCTAATTACCTTTGCCAAGAACGTTTCAGAGGTGTCTCTGTCTGTGTGTCTGTCTGTCTGTCTGTAAACACGATCTGGACATACTAGGCCAGCTAGGGTCACAAAAGTTCGATGATAGGTAGCTCAGTACTAGCTCTTGTGCTGGGGAAGAAGTGATGAGAGTTTGGGCCCCCTAGTGGCTTGCTCTGGAACTGCAGAGGCATTTGATTAATAAAGATTCAAAAGAGGATAACTCAAGAACTGGTTGATGGATTGTCATAGTTTTTGGAATGTAGATAATTATGTGACAGTTATGCAAATCTGGTTGCATAATTTATGAAGAAATTCTTTAAATAAGCTGCATTACATGCTAGGAATGTTCAAGCTTGTGACCAATGTAATTGAGATATAGTATGTAAATAAAGACATAATTTGCATAATTGATGAGGAAATGTTATAACTTATAGTTCAATAATATTAATGCCTGGATTTTCAGACTTGGGGGTATTTGAAAGTTAAGCGAAGGTGAACATCATTAAACATTCCTTTTTCAAATAAGGACCTTATTCGCATAATTTAGTAGGAAATGCTAGAAATTAGTAGAATGGCTTTCTTTGTCAAGATAAAAATCTTTTGGTGGAGAATATGATCAATTGATATAGGACAAGGTCATGCAAATGAGGATTCTATTTGCATAATCAGGGGGGATAATTCATCAGGGGATCAGTCATAGTGATTAACATCATTTGGCATAGGTATCACTCAAGTCGTGGAATCCTAGTTACATGTACCTTCGCCAAGAAGGTTATGTTTTCAGGGGCGTTCATGTTTCTGTGTGTGTTTGTGTGTGTGTGTGTGTGTGTGTGTGTGTGTCTGTGTCTGTGTGTGTGTGTGTGTGTGTGTGTGTGTGTGTGTGTGTGTGTGTGTGTGTGTGTGTGTGTGTGTGTGTGTGTGTGTGTGTGTGTGTGTGTGTGTGTGTGTGTGTGTGTGTGTCTGTGTGTGTGTGTCTGTGTGTGTGTGTGTCTGTGTGTGTGTGTGTGTGTGTTTGTGTGTGTGTGTGTGTGTGTGTGTGTGTGTGTCTGTGTGTGTGTGTGTGTGTGTGTGTGTGTCTGTGTTTGTTTGTAAACACAATAGGTCAAGAAGGCTTTGATGGATTGTCTTGATATTTGGTAGGTGGGTAGGTCTTGATGAGTCCTCAAAATGATTAGATTTTGGGATCCCTGGCGGCTTGTCATGGTACTGCAGCAGAACTTCCGGTTTTGATATCTCATGATCCCACATGCTAGAGTCACAAAATTTGGATGGTAGCTAAGTATATGTCCTACTAGCTGTAGCTCTTGTGCTGGGGATGAAGTGACAGGAGTTTGAGCCCCCTAGCTGCTTGCTCTGGAACTGCTGGGGCATTCGTTGAAAACTGTTTAAAGGAGGATAACTCAAGAACCGATTGATGGATTATCGTGATTTTTGGTTTCTAGGTACACTACAGTATAATTTTATAATTCCATAATGTCTCTACACATCACAGTCATGGATGACCTGGATTTTTTTTTGCATATCAATTCCATGGTAAGAATTAGTAACATAGTATGATGAGTGATGGAGCTGATTTTTTGGGGGTACACCCCAGTTTATTTTGGGTCTCAACTTGCTTAGCTGCTCACTCAATTTTGCAAGTCTAGCAACCATTTCTTTCAGTAAATAATGCTGAAGCAAAAACACTATCGTATGTACGGGAATGAAGGATATCCCTCTAGCTACAAAAGCAACAGAATTTTTAGGGGAGAAGGAAAAATGTTGACTTAATGGCTCCTATCATAACATTTCAGGCTATCATTGAATGCCTTGGCCTGTTCATATTTTTTTTCTGAAAAAATCCAAGGACTAACAAATTAAATTGGTGTGGCCTCAGTGCTCAAATTTGAAAAGGGACCAAATAAACGACATATACCCTGGTCTGTCTTGCAGGTATGCTGGAGGCAATGATCCTTAGCTTTGGAGGGTTACAAATTACCCGAGACCATCTGGCCTTCAACGGCGACCCTGACATCCTGCGCAGCAACATCGCCTTCCGCGACATCCGCTACAACAACAGTCACATCAACCTGACTATCCTGATGGAGGAGGATGGCCAGGCAACTATGCATGTTTCTGTGGACAGCCCTAGTAATGCTGTGTTGTATGCATGTGAGGCAGGCTGTCTGAGTGAGCCTGTGTCTCTAACTTCTACAATTACAGAGTTCTCAGTGAAGGTGACCAAACCGCTTACATCCCTGCTGTACATAGCACCCAGTAGACGCCATCTTCTTGACATTAAGAGAACCATTCATGTGAAAGAAGTTATAACACATCTTGATCATCTTGAAAATTTGTCTGGTCCCAAAACAGGTCTGCCTCCAGTGTTCTGGGTCAGCATTGCTTTTCTGATTGGACTCTTCCACCTCTTTTTGATTAAACTGATCTACAATGAAGTTTGTGGTGCAGGCGCAGCTCGAACTAGTACTAAATATAGTGCATAAAACATTACCATGGGATTACTGTTTGTTTAGATCAGTATTTACTGAGTGGAACATTTGAATGTTAGAAAGGCACAGTTTACTCCACTTTGTTTTCTCAATGCCAATTGATGCTTTTCTGTAATGAAAAAGAGTTAGTGCAAAAATGCAAGTTTTTGCAATTTTTCCAGAATGAGATTGTAGAATTTCAAGAAAGCAGGCAAAGCAATGTATTCCTTTAATCAGATATGCAAGCACAAATGTAACTTTGCCTCAAGACTGGTAGATTGGGCAATGGTGATAGACTATCATATGGTGTAAACTCCAGAAGGAAAGTAAGAATTGAGAATTTTTCATTAGCTGTTGTACATCTCATTTTCACACACAATGGTACTAGTTACCTTCGCCAAGAAGGTTATGTTTTCAGGGGCGTTCGTGTATGTGTGTGTGTGTGTGTGTGTCTGTCTGTCTGTCTGTCTGTCAACACGATAACTAGAGAAGGTCTTGATGGATTGTCTTGATACTTGGTAGGTGGGTAGGTCTTGATGAGACCTCAAAATGATTAGATTTTGGGCCACCTGGCGGCTTGTCATGGTACTGCAGCAGAACTTCCGGTTTTGATATCTCATGATCCAGACATGCTAGGGTGACGAAATTTAGATGGTAGATAGCTCTTGTGCTGGGGATAAAGTGACATGAGTTTGAGCCCCCTAGTTGCTTGCTCTAGAACTGCAGGGGGGTTTAATGGACAAATGTATAAAGGGGGATAACTCAAGAACCGATGGATGGATCATCGTGATTTTTGGTATGTTGGTAGCTTGAGTGATGCTTGACATAATGATATTACAATTATAGATGTAATTTGCATAATTAATGAGGAAATTCAATTTATCAGCTGCATTCCATAATAGGAAGTTCGAGCTTGTGACATATGTTATTAAGAATGAGAGAAACACAGGTAGATATCAATTATGCAAATGAAGACTTAATTTGCATAATTAATGAGAAAATATTATAATTGCATAGTGGTAACTGCCTGGAATTTTATACTTGGGGTGTTTGAAAGTTAAGTTAAGGTGAACATAATTAAACATAACTTATTCAAATAAGGACCTCATTTGCATAATTTATGAGAAAATTTCATCATGGCATTCTTTGTTAAGATAAGACTGTCTTTTGGTGGAGAATATGATCAACAGATATAATTCATGCAATTGAGGATCCTATTTGCATAATTAGGGGGATTAATATATAATTTCTTAATCATAAAAGCTAACATCATTTGGCGAAGGTATGAGATCGTGGAACTCTAGTTCTGTATAATTTAGGTCTAGAAAGCTAAAACACGTGTAAATGTAAATGACATATACAGGAAAAAATGCATGCATTTGGCTACATTGTATATAAATCCTGTAGGTTGTAAAATTTCCAGCTGTTAGTAAGTACATTGTAACTGATTAAATTTATGCTACCTGGAAGTCATGCTTACCACAACCCAAAGGCATTGATCAAAATACATAGTGAGGGAGAAAGTTTTTTGTATTTAAAGCGGCACTTGAAAATGAAATATTGTGATGTAATCATCCTATCAAACATTAATTTGTCAGCACATTGAATATTGAGTTTTATGTAAGAAAGAAATGTCAGCCACTCAGACATGTGTCATGCAGGATAACTCACTGCCATACTGCACACATTTCAGCTCGGAAAACAAGATCTAGACCTTCATTTCAGCACGTTCCAATGTGATTGGAGAGATGTGCTGTGGGATACATGCCAGGACGCAAACTACTTGTTTTAGGTCTTGCACAAAACTTACACGAACAAAGTTGGCCCAAAAATTACTAGTATTTCTGCTGCATCCAGCTTGTTTTGACCAGGTAGTAAACATTTCTCACTAACTGGTATTAACATTAAATTATCCCACAATTCTTTCATCTTCATGTCCCTGATTTGGTGTCCTTTGGACATCAAAAGTTTTTAAAGTGCAATTGGATACTGTATGTTAGTAGGGTTGTAATAGAAAATGAAAATGTGTGGTTGTGAGTTTGTTCTTTAATTGGTGATTGTGTGTTCCATGGCAAATATTTGTAAGTGGTTTAGGCTTATATTAGGTGCAGTGTAAGGTTTTGTATTTCTGCTGCATGGAGAACTTTTCTATGCATCATGAACAGATTCATCACTGTTTAGCACATATCCTTGTTTTTTAATCGTCTGTCACCTTACTCAGGGCGATACTGACTGGTTTACTTTGCACAGCAGCTAGGACTGGAGACTGAAATCACTTGTATTTCCCAGCTGAAAATACACTGGTACTGGGTGCATTGCACAGCAAAGATACAGAGCTTTTATGATCTATTGTAGAGTTACTATTTGAGTACCACACAACTCCAACACCTTGCAGAGAGCTGACCAGCATTCTCTCATGTGATTGACAGTTGACCCGGATCACTGGAATACACAGAACTGAAGAGGACCAAGCTGGAAGTAGGAATAGAACTTGTTGAAGTTAGAACCAGTCAGTCTTGTCCTGAAAAAGGTGACAGACGGTTCACTGAAATGCCATTTCAATAATCCACATGTTCTGCTATGGTACCAACCAGGTTGAATGCCAGTGATGAGTCATAAGTGCTAATGTCAGGCAGATGCATGTATGATTACATGTATGTACATAATGTAGACATGGTTGTTCTAGGTGAGGTGTTGATATTCTATGTTTTGGTCTAATCTAGCAAATGGTGTTTTTGTATATATGTTTGTGTACAATGTTAATTTTTTTTATATCATAATGATCTGTAAAATGTCTACAGCATATTGATCTGTACACAGTAGGAATTACATCTTTTCACTCTGTTGAACAGTCATGTAGTCTTAATGACTGTAAGTACACTGGTGAATTAATGTGAGGGTAATGAATACATATGTAGCATAGTGAAACTGTATTTCTCATGATTGTTTTTGTACAATTATCTGAAGTCCAGTCTTCTTACTTCTGCCAAGCAGGTATGTTTTAAAGGTTCCCAATTACAGTTTTTGTTATTGGTGTGTAGACCTGAATGGATTTTCTCAATTTTTGGCCTCAAATTAGGTCTCGGTCTAATAAAAGGTTTCGGTACCCTTTAGGAGCTTTCTTGTTTTTCCATTGTTGTATTTTCTTTGTGAAGATTAGGCCACACCAGTTTGATTTATTGTTTCTCAGATTTTTTCATAAAAAATATGAAGCGACAGCAAAAAAAAAAAATACACATAAAAACAGGTCAAAATGACCAGAAAAAAATGAAGAGGCGAATCCGAGAACCAACAAATTAAATTGGTGTGGCCTTATAAAAGAACTACAGCTCCACAAGCCCAGCCCAATGTCAATATTATTGTGGGTGAGTGAATGTAGCTATGTTAAGTATGTCCTTGTTCGCATACTTTAATATGTTGTTTCGTTCTGGACGTATGTGCTTTAAAAATTTTGCCAGGAACTCCCCGCAGTTCCAGAACAAGCTGCAAGGGGGACCAAACCCACAGACCATCGTATATCTAGGACCAAAGATACAAAAACTGTTCTGCTGCAGCACCAAAGCCAGCCACCAGGAAGTCCACAGTTGACCGTGACCTTTGTCTTCCTGAGACCATATTGGCAGAACGTTATGCACCTGTGTGGAACTTAAAATTTTTTTTAAGGGTATATTTTTATTTCCTCATTGGATGTTTGGTCAACATTGCATCAGACTGTCATGCTGACAACAAATATGCGGAAATGTAGGCACGCAAACACAACTCCATTTTTTGTGGAGATGCATCTAAAAGCATTTAAGCGATCAATACATGTAGCTATTCTTTTAAGCTGTTTGTTTGGTTGGGGTTGATAGATGATATACAAATGTATTAAAAGTCGGGGTTGATAGGAGAGGATGTAAGAGTTGGGGTTCACACGCACACACACAATATCAAGGTACAATTTTCCCTTTGCTTGAATGCATGCATGACTCCATCCGTCTTCTATATTTCTGCAAGTATCAGTACCTCTAAATAAAGCAGCCTTTGAAAGACAAAAGTCCAGTCCTTGACAACACCAACAAATGACCTTTATTGCACTTTCATATGCCTTCTTGAGCTTTCAAGTCATTAATTTATGTATAGCATACCTGTATATATAAACATAGGACTACACTAAGTTCATAATGGACTCTTTTTCCATTTAACCATAATGTCATTTTGTATATTATCTACAACATCCGGTCTCCTGTAACACTTAACTTTTCATAACTGTTGTGTTTACAAATTACAGCCAATAGATCAATCTGATCTGACACAAACAAAACAATCACCCAGTAATATGACCTTTACTGAAGTATAAACCTGTACAACACCTCTACAGAATTGGCCAAAAAGACAGTTATCATGCCAGTGGTAACCAGTTAGGGGAGCTAGTACAGTTTGCCTTTCTATTTGGCCAATTTCTTTTTCCAGCCACCTCTAAAGCACTAGGCACATAAGGATGTTCATATTAATCATAATGGTAAATTTAATATACAAGTCATGTAGTACTGGGCAAGTGTGGTTGTTATTGCATATTTACAAAAGACATGCAGAACCAGGTGTTCAATAAAAAGATCATAATAAATACTTAATAAGTTAAACCTACTGTAGTGCAACTTTGGACTGATTAAAACCTCCTTGGATTAATGAACTAACTTTAAAATGTAGGTGTTCCCTGAACTCATGGAATCCTTTGCACATAAAAATACCTCATTGCATCTTTTGTGTTTACTGCTGGTACATGTAAAAGTACTACATGCATATATTACTTACGAATATTCACCATGCTGGTTTACTATGTAGCAACACCAAAATGAACAAATAAATAAAATCTTTGTCTAATCCATGTCAGTGTTCATGTCATTTTGATTCCCTGGAGACTTTTCCACATTCCGTTGCCTTAAAACAGCTTGGCATTCTGAAATTATCTCTTCCACATCAATAATTTCTTCACTTTCCAAATGTTTAATGTCTGGCTTCTCCATGCTGCTACCAGCTGCTTCACTGGATGTTTTTGCGTCATGGTCATCTGACAAATCTGACCTGAGATCATGACACTCAGTGGTACTGCTGGTAGCAAGGGTTTCACCTGTGGTGGGGATAAAGTCAGAGCTATCCTCGGGCCCCTCCATACTCCGACTTTTATCTGTAGCAGGTATCAAGATAGAATCAGATTCACCCTTATCCTCCCTATGACTCCCATCTGTGGTAGAGTCATGGCTATCTGCCGTTTTGTACTGCACCTGCATCTCTTCAGGAGGTGATTTTGACTCTGCCTCTGCCACATCCCCCTCTGCCCCTCCCCCA
>NW_017802991.1:285686-289616 GCF_001625305.1 Branchiostoma belcheri
CCCCTCTGCCTCTCCCCCACCCCTCTCAGTGACGTCACAGCCCAGCTGTCTCTGGATCTGCTCCTGCTGTGCCCCCACAGTCTCCACTGTCGCTGCCATGTCGGCTAAGGCTTTCTGCATCAGCTGCTCTGTCTCTGCTATCTTTTCTTTCAGTTTCTGGAGATCTTCTTGGTTGATACGCCCCTTCTATTCTTTTTTTCCTCTGTCCAAACAAGGAGAATCCCCTTTTGCAGCTGTTATCTTGCCTTCGCCGGACTCTCTCATTGCTGTTGTCACTATTTTTCGTGCTAGTGCACAAGTCATTTTCGCGACTCTTCCCTCCGAACACCTTGTACATGGTGAACAGCACATACGCACCGATGCCGATACCGTAGATAGGCAGCACGGTAGCCATGATGCTGCGGGCAGCTCGGGGTGCCGGCTGGCGGGCCACCCTCTGTGCCGCTGCGCCGGGGAACGGTCCCGGTCGCCCGTCTCTCACCACATGCGTGTGGACCGCCGGCTCGCTGCGAGAACCTCTTGCCTTCATGTTATCAGCTGCTTTGCTCTTCAGTGTCTCGGGATATCGCGAGGAATACAGCCAAGGGAGTCCAACAGCGATCAGGAGTACGAGAAGAGCCCCAACAAGCAAAACGCTGAAGGGTGGCATACTCTGCACATGTTCGGGTTCGTAGGCGTACTTGTTCTTGCCTCTTCTGTCCAGTCCCTTCATCATTGCAGGTTTCCTACCCCAGTGGGTTCCTGCAATGTCCTCGAAATGTTTAGTGCTGCTCTGAGCTCTGGTTGTTGTGTCGATCGTCTGTCATTTAATTAAAAGGCACACCCAGCTCACAAAGCTGGTCACGCAAGTCAAGATGGATGACGGGTAATCATTACAGGTTTGCGGTAGGCAAGGGGTTAGTGGAAAAAGCGGTCCGGTCGGAAAGAAATAACGTTAGATTTCTAGCGGTGACCGATTGATAAATAACTAGAATTCCGAGATCTCATACCTCCATGAAATATGATCTTGATATGTAAATGTAAATTTCTTCTTTAATTGTTCAAATGACCTCTGCATTAACATGATATATGCATCGTGATGTATGTTAACTTTTGATTAACTTACAGATGTCCCAAGTATGACATTCTCATCATTCACCATTACGAAATCATAGAATTTTCACATTAATGATGCAAATTAGGTCATCATTTGCATAATTAGTATCTGTTGAAGTTCCGCCTGCCATAGGTTACATAGTATAATGTAAAACACTGTAATTATAGAATTTCCTCATTAATTATGCAAATAAAGTCCTCATTTGCATAATTTGCATTTAATTATGTACATCTCTCTCTCAGCTACCTACACACCAAAAATAATGAAAATATGTTGTTCCTGTCTGGACTTATTGGCTTTTAAACATTTCGCCAGAAAGTGCCCTGCAGTTCCAGAACAAGCCGCTTGGGGGCCCAAACTCAGATGACTTCTTTCCAAGCACGAGAGCTACCTTCCATCAAAATTTCATGACCCTAGCATGTCCAGATCGCGAGATATCAAAACCGGAAGTTGCGCTGCAGTACCAAGGGAAGCCACTAGGGGGACCAAAATCTCATCATTTCCAGTTTTCGTCACACCCTACCAACACACCAAGTATGAAACCAATCCATCCAGGCGTTCTTGAGTTATCTTGTTGACCAACAGACAGACGGACGGACGGACGGAAAGATAAACGCAACTGAAACTAGAATTCCGAGATCTCATACCTCCATGAAATATGATCTTGATATGTAAATTTAAATTTCTTCTTTAATTGTTCAAATGACCTCTGCATTAACATGATATATGCATCGTGATGTATGTTAACTTTTGATTAACTTACAGATGTCCCAAGTATGACATTCTCATTATTCACCATTACGAAATCATAGAATTTTCGCATTAATCCTGCAAATTAGGTCATCATTTGCATAATTAGTATCTGTTGAAGTTCCGCCTGCCATAGGTTACATAGTATAATGTAAAACACTGTAATTATAGAATTTCCTCATTAATTATGCAAATAAAGTCCTCATTTGCATAATTTACATTTAATTCTGTACATCTCTCTCTCAGCTACCTACACACCAAAAATAATGAAAATATGTTGTTCCTGTCTGGACTTATTGGCTTTTAAACATTTCGCCAGAAAGTGCCCTGCAGCTCCAGAACAAGCCGCTAGGGGGCCCAAACTCATATGACTTCTTTCCAAGCACGAGAGCTACCTTCCATCAAAATTTCATGACCCTAGTATGTCCAGATCGCGAGATAATGTAAAACACTGTAATTATAGAATTTCCTCATTAATTATGCAAATAAAGTCCTCATTTGCATAATTTGCATTTAGTTATGTACATCTCTCTCTCAGCTACCTACACACCAAAAATAATGAAAATATGTTGTTCCTGTCTGGACTTATTGGCTTTTAAACATTTCGCCAGAAAGTGCCCTGCAGTTCCAGAACAAGCCGCTAGGGGGCCCAAACTCATATGACTTCTTCCCAAGCACGAGAGCTACCTTCCATCAAAATTTCATGACCCTAGCATGTCCAGATCGCGAGATAATGTAAAACACTGTAATTATAGAATTTCCTCATTAATTATGCAAATAAAGTCCTCATTTGCATAATTTACATTTAATTATGTACATCTCTCTCTCAGCTACCTACACACCAAAAATAATGAAAATATGTTGTTCCTGTCTGGACTTATTGGCTTTTAAACATTTCGCCAGAAAGTGCCCTGCAGTTCCAGAACAAGCCGCTAGGGGGCCCAAACTCATATGACTTCTTTCCAAGCACGAGAGCTACCTTCCATCAAAATATCATGACCCTAGCATGTCCAGATCTCGAGATAATGTAAAACACTGTAATTATAGAATTTCCTCATTAATTATGCAAATAAAGTCCTCATTTGCATAATTTGCATTTAATTATGTACATCTCTCTCTCAGCTACCTACACACCAAAAATAATGAAAATATGTTGTTCCTGTCTGGACTTATTGGCTTTTAAACATTTCGCCAGAAAGTGCCCTGCAGTTCCAGAACAAGCCGCTAGGGGGCCCAAACTCATATGACTTCTTCCCAAGCACGAGAGCTACCTTCCATCAAAATTTCATGACCCTAGCATGTCCAGATCGCGAGATATCAAAACCGGAAGTTGCGCTGCAGTACCAAGGGAAGCCACTAGGGGGACCAAAATCTCATCATTTCCAGTTTTCGTCACACCCTACCAACACACCAAGTATGAAACCAATCCATTCAGGCGTTCTTGAGTTATCTTGTTGACCAACAGACAGACGGACGGACGGACGGACGGACGGACAGATAAACGCAACTGAAAATATAACCTCCATGACACATTTCATGGAGGTAAATATAACCTCCATGACACATTTCATGGAGCTAAATATAACCTCCATGACACATTTCATGGAGGTAAATATAACCTCCATGACACATTTCATGGAGGTAATAAGGCCCACTGCACGAAAACTTTTTTTAATATTAAAAGTAGCCAATTGAAACTGGTATTGTGGCATACGTCATGCAACTAAGATTATTTTACACCCATTGTCTGTCGAATACTGGCTGCGGAGATAGATTACAACGGAAATTTTCGTAGGCCCGACCGTTGCCTAAACTTTGCGCTGGCACGGTTAACAGTATAGTTTCAACATAGTTGATTAACATGCAACTTCTTCATTTAGTTAAGAGTCCAGAATTTAAACGTGATAAATCTTAGACTTGGAGAAGGGTCTGCATGGGGGGGGGGGGCGACAACGCTTTGGTAACTCTTAACGGTAAATTGACACGTATTTTTTTCGAACTCCACTAACGAGTGATCGCTGACGAAATATATGTAACGAAGTGTGTACACTAGTGTTTCCTGCGCTCCCCCCCCCCTCCCCCCC